>NC_048223.1:125549040-125644952 GCF_002007445.2 Ailuropoda melanoleuca
GTTTTCTTTTTTTTTTTTTTAAGATTTTATTTATTTGACAGAGAGGGAACACAAGCAGGGGGAGTGGGAGAGGGAGAAGACAAAGTTAACCACTGAGCCACCCAGACACCCAGGTACTTCATTCATTTTTGATGTACTGTTCCATGATTCATTGTTTGCGTATGACACCCAGTTCTCATCGCAATAGGTGCCCTCCTTAATACTCACCCCCAGGCTAACCCATCCCCCCACACCCCTCCCCTCTGACACCCTCAGTTTGTTTCCTGGAGTCCATAGTCTTCTCATGGTTCGTCTTCCCCTCTAATTCCCAACACCCCCCCCCGCTTCAGTTTTCCCTTCCTTCTCCTAATGTCCTCCATGCTATTTTTAATGTGGTTCCACTGATTAACTTTCTCGTAAGATTCCTTTCATGTGGAGTTAGGAGATTTTCACGTTTTCTAGTGTTTCCACTTGTCTCCCCCCTGCCTAATTTTGCTGAATTTGTAAAGCTGTTTACCTTTATAATCTTCCTAGAAGATTCAGTTTGGTTCTCCAAAAATGGTTCTTCCTTTTTGCCACTCATAATGCATCGCTTCATATTGCATTTAATTACCCGTCTGACCTTGGGACTGTGAGCTCCGGCAGATGTCTGCAGGCAGAAAAGCCCAGATGTCTAGAAAGGAGCCTCTGGCTTCGGTGGTTAGTGTGCCGTGGAGACTGGTCAGCATATTTTACTGAGGCTCTGCAATGTGTCCGTGAACTTGGGAATTTGTTTCCCTGAAAATAATTTTAGAGGATTTCGACTGTACTGGAGCGCCCAACGCCTGCATTGCCCCGCATGAGGTTTTGAGAGGAGCACCCATAATCCCTATGACCAGGTCCCGCCCTCGGGACATACAGTTTAGGAGGCAGGATGACAGTCCAGTAACATGGTGCACAGAATGAGATGTGCCCGCAGGGAGACAAGACAGGGGCTCCTGGGAACAAACAGGGAGTAGCTGTGAACATGTGTAAGCCTCAGCCACTGATCCTCAGGAACAAAGTCTTACGTTAGACTGACAGTCTATTTGCCATCTGAAAAGAATCCAGAGGCAGCGCATTTAAGACTGGAGTTGAGATGTGGGTTCGCTGTGGCATCTCTATACTAAGGTCGAGGTTCCTTGATTTGTCTCTTCTAGTCGATTTCAGAGGTGGTTTTTCCAGACCTGTGTCCATTTCTTCTGTTCATGTACATCCTAGACCAGATCCCTGACCTTTACAGGACCCGGTTGACCAGATGGCGTAAACCCTGGGTGATGGCATCTGTGTATTGAAATCAAGGTAATTGGAGGTTGAATGTTTTTTGTGTTTAGCTCTAGTGTATTTTATACATGTATTTGATTTTTGAGTTGGTATATGAACTTGAAAACCTCAAAAGTACTTGTAAGAAACACGGGAACTTCTTAGGGTCACGTCTCCGTGTTCACTTACTCATCTCAGTAGACTCTTGGTGTTTGGTTCTGTTGCAGCGTCTCTGGTCCACACATTCAGGAGCAGCGAATCATCTAGAGCTGTTCATCTAAAACCTGGTTCCTAAACAAGTGAACAAACACACAATGAACAAACAAATGGGCTCTTAAATACAGAGAACAAACTGGCAGTTGCCAAAGGGGAAGGGGGAAGGGGGCCGGGGGTGGACCAAGTAGATGAAAGGGAGTAAGAGGTACAGACTCCATTTATAAAATAAATAAGTCACAGAGAAGAAAAGCACAGCAGAGGGAATACAGTCAGTGATATTGTAATAACGTCGTCTGGGGACAGATGGTGACTACACTTGCCGTGGGTTGGGGGGGGGCACTGAGTAATGTATAGAAGTGTCGAATCACTATGTGGTACACCTGAAGTTAATATAACATATAGTGTGTCAACTGTACTTTCACAATAAATAATAATAATAATAAAAAGAACCCTGGTTTATAACTGCTTGTAGAAGCAAAATGTTTGGTATCATAGGGGCTCTTTGGGGCATTTGAAAACATGTTTGCGTTGATGAGAATGAGAACTTTTCCCTTTCATGTAGAGATTTTTCCTAAATTCAGTATAGGGCCTACTTTCTCTGACTTTGACATTTTATCATCTTGGAATTTATCAGGGAAATGTGTTTTGTTTATACTGACTGTATTACGGAAAGCGTGGATAACTGTTCAGGGGGCTTTTAAATTTATCTCTATGTGCTAGATTTTTAGCTATTATGAAATTAAAAGTAAAGCTATGGGGGCATTAAAATTGAAGTTTGAGAATCTGAATGTCTTGATTTCTTAAAAGGAATTTTGCCGTAATCTCTCTCTGGATAAGAATTAAGAAAAATATTTACATGTATTATATGCAAAGTATAACAGTTAAATTAGCCATTATTGAAAAGAAGTAATATGCTGACAATAATCTGGAACTGTTTTAGGATTAAAAGTAGGATCCATTTATAAGAAAATGTTTTCATTTGTTTTTTGTAATATCAGTTTGGTAAGTTCAATATATTGCTTTGAACGTGGGTAACGAAGGTGAGAGTGCCCGCTGGCACCGTGCTTATCAGGTTGGTGGCCCTCTGGCCCTGCCTAGCTTTGTTTGAACATTTCAGTCTCTGTCTTGACAGTTCCATCATTCGATGAGAGACAGGTGAAACTCCTTCCTCATATGCACACATTTCGGCAGCAAGGTCCTTGGCGCAAATGGCATTGTCACAGCTCACCACCCCACCTTTTCAGGATCTGCACTTTTTCTGCGGGACTGTCCACCCACCCCCCACCCTCCTGTCTCTGAGATGATTTAGATCTTTGTGTGGTCTCTAAAACTGGACACCAAATCCCCAAAAGATATTCTGGTGTTCAGAATAGCCACTGTGTCGTGGCTACCAGTGCCCAATCGGGACACAAATGTGCCCTGCTGTCTGCAGGCTGCTGCGCCCTTCCCAGGTCCTCGGTGGGTGGTGGCCGGCCCTGGCCTGGGACAGAAGCGGAAGCCAGACACCTCTGAGGCCCCTGGCAGGGGAGTCCTGCCCTCGGGGGCAGGGGGAGGGGCTATCTTCTCCAGGGTAAGGCCCTGCTCAGAGCCTGGTACTGTTTGGATCGTTTCCACAGCAGAGCTCCCGGCCCATCTTGGGTGTCACAGGCTTGCACGTAGATGCGTGCTCTCCCCACCCACACTCTGAGTATCTGAGCACGTGACGATACAAATGCCACCATCCTTGAGACAACTGCTGTCCAGACCTCTCTGTCTCTCTGTCTCCTGCACCTTTGTCTTTGCTTGGGAGCTGTTCCTCGCAGGAGCTCTCTTACCGCTTCTGCCACCTGTCTCCCTGGGTTGTCACAGCCCAGGTGAGGTTCTGTGTGAGGGGACGGGGGTCGGGCAGGTAGCCCTCTGGTTGTCTCGGGAATGGCCCCTGTGTGGTGATAGGACACCCACCTGCTGGGCTGGTTCATTTAAGACCGCCCTTTGACCCAGGAAGAAATGGTGGGGAAGTGGCTGGAGTTGCCATGTCCACTTGGTGGATGAGGTGCCTGTGTTTCTAGCTGCACCACAGGGTGGGTCTCGGATTGTGGTTTCTGGTCCAGTCCCATTGCCTTCTGTGGTTTGTGGAAATTAAAACTGCACTTGACTTTCTGTGCTGGCCTGGCAGCGCTGTGAGCTTATGTTTACTTTTGTTTATCCTCACAAGTAATTTTGTCCCTGACTGGGGCACGCCTGTGTGCCAGCAGCTAGCCAGCCGCCTCTGTGCCATGGGAACCTGCCTCCTGCTTCTTCAGCCATGGTGGGGGTGACCTGGGATGCTGAGCCCGCGCCCTCTCGGAGCTCAGTTTGGGATTATCTGCATCATCTGAGCAATGACGCAGCTGCAACCATGTTTCTCCGGTTCTCTGAGCATTTTCTGGTTCTCGGGCTTGTTGGGACCAGCCTCATGGAGAACTTTCTTAATTCTCCGTCTTAGCACTTTTTAATCAACGAGCTAGCTTGCAACATAGAAAAACTTTCACGTCTTATGTCCTAGGTCAAAGGAATTCTGTGTTTTGTATTTCTTATTAAATTCCTGGTGATAATTAAAGTCAAGGACTAGGACTTGGGATGTGCTATGAATGGGAACCCATTGCACGTTGCATCCCACACACACACACCCCCCGCCCCGCGTGGCTAATATCCAGAAGAGATGAAGCAGCCCATCCAGCCTTCGGCAGTCACCCTGGGAAATGAAGGAAATGAGTATAACGCCGTCCTCTGGTAGCTGAGTGCTGAATTAGCTGGAACAGCTGGATGGCAAGTAAATAGTTGAGCCCCGTCGCCGCCTGATTCTGGCTTTGTTGATAGGGAACAACTTTTCCGACTGTTTACATCATGGAAATGTGATAACCCATTTGTATTACTTAAACTGCATATTTGGTAAGTGTTGTCAAAGCGAGGGAGTAATTTGTAACAGAAGCAGAGTATGTAGAAACTGTTCTCATAAAAGTGTTCTCTAAATTGCTTTGCTTGCAGCTATGGACGCTGCTCTAAAGAATGATTTCTCATATTGGATTTCTAAAGCCGCAGGAGTGGTCACAGAGCAGGCAAGGGACAGCGTGATGATTTAAGATTATTTAATGCCTCAGTTGTCATGAAATAGAAGAAAATAAACTCCAGTGGGCTGCTAGAACACATCACTACAATCTCTTAATGCCCCAAACTAGGAGGTTGATTTATCTCCCGTTATGTCTTATTACATGGCAATCGGACGAAGAGAAATAAAGGGACAACCAGAGCCAATGGCAGAAAATTAATCTGAAACGAGTGTGATTCGGAACAACACAAGGGTGGTCTTCTTAAGTTCGAATCAAGCTTGGACCTAACGCTCCTGGAGTACATTTTATTTCTTGTAGTCACAAATACGGGGGATACGGCGGAGTGGGTGTGAGAGTGGGTCAGGAGGACCTCTACCCCAGTGCTTCCCAGACTCTGGTGCACAGGACTCTCCTGAAGATCTTACTAAAGGGCAGGTTCAAGTCCGGAAGACCTGGGAACGAGCCTTGCACTCGGCCTTCCCAGCAAGTTCCCAGGTGCTTCTAAGGCAGCTCTTCGGGGGGCCACAGCTGGAGGGGTACACTCTTAACCCAGCTGTGCTGATGGCAAATCAGCCATCAGGCATCCTTTTCAGAGTGCCCTCCCTGTGCGCCCGTGATGAGGAGGGAGCCCACCCCTCCCGCAGTCAGCACACCGTCCTGCAGGTTTACCGTTCCTCCCCGGACACGGACTTCCTGCGTCTCTTCAGCGAGGTCCCTTCCCTTCCTATGTCCTCCTCAGTGAAGAGAAAGAGGGTTCCCTGCCTGTCACAGAGCAGGCCCAGGACTTAACTTAAGTGATAAAGTATTGTCTCCTTTCCAACCTCCCTCAGGCCTCAGTCAGCCTTGCTCCTTTCCTCGAGGGCCCTGGGCCTTGTTTGAATCACTCTGGATGAGGTGGTCTTGGTTTTCTCTGGATATTTGGAATGGTCTTGCCGTTTTACGAGCTGTGATGAGCCACCAATCTTAGTTAATCTTGCTTGGATAAGGCTTTCCCAACTTTACAGTGCAAAAAAGAGGCTAATTCACCTGCTGTTCACTCACCTAGAAAAGTAGCCAGTGGAGATCAGCCGTAATGGACTTTTTGGTACCGCACCAAACTCTGTATGCTGGAAAGAACAGAGCCATGTGCTGAGCCTTTCCTGTGTCATAAGCATATTGACTGTGTGTGGTTGATTTTTTTATTTGTTTTTGTTTCTGTTTTTTAAGAGAGAGAGGAGGCAAGGGGGGGGCAGGGGGAGAGAGAGAATCCCAAGCAAGTTTCACGCTCAGCATGGAGTGATGCAAGTCTCAGTTTCACAACCCCGAGATCATGACTTGAGCCAAAATCAAGAGTCAGATGTTTAACCGACTGAGCCACCCAGGCACCCCAGCTGTGCGTTTTTTTAATTTAAAAAATTAATTTTTTTGGAAGATTTTGTTTATTTGACAGAGAGAGAGAGCACAAGCAGGGGGAGTGGCAGAGGGAGAGGCAGAGCAGGCTCCCCACTGAGTAGAGAGCCAGATGCCAGTTTCCATCCCAGGATCATGACCTGAGCTGATGGCAAATGCTTAACCGACTGAGTCACCCAGGCGCCCCTAAAAAAATTAATTTTTAATTGTGACACAGTACCTAGGACATAAAATGTACCATCTGAAACATTTTGAAGTGCACAGTTCACTAGTGTTAAGAATATTAGCATTGCTGTGCCAGAACTTTTTTTTATCTCAAAACTGAAACTTTTCCCCCATTAGACACTATCCATTTTCTTCTCCCTCTACCCCCTGGTATCCACCATCCTACTTTCTTTTTCTATGAAGTCGACTACTGTCGATATCTCATAAAAGCGGAATCTACAGTATTTGTCATGCTGTGACTGGCTCATCTTGCTGACTATACTATCTCGAGGTTCAAGCATATTGGAGCAGGTGTTAGCATTTCCTTCCTCTTGGAGACTGAATCATAGTCCATTGTATGGATAGACTGTAATTTTGTTTAACATTCCGCCCCGTGGATGGACACTTGGGTTGCTTGCATGTTTTGGCTGTCATGAATAATGCTGCTGTGAACAGGAGTGTGTCAATACTGTTTGTGACCCTACTTTTTTTTTTTTTTTTAAGATTTTATTTATTTGTTTTGACAGAGAGAGAGACAGCCAGCGAGAGAGGGAACACAGCAGGGGGAGTGAGAGAGGAAAAAGCAGGCTCCCAGTGAGCAGGGAGCCCGATGCGGGGCTTGATCCCAGCACCTGGGATCACACCCTGGGCCGAAGGCAGACGCTTAACGACTGAGCCACCCAGGCGCCCCATGTGACCCTGCTTTTTAATTTTGGGGGTATATCCCCAGAAGTGAGGCAGCTGGATCACATGGTCATTCTATTTTTAGTTTTTGAGGAAGAGCCAGCATGGTTTTCATAGCACTTGCGACGTTGTACAGCCCCACCAATGGTGCACAGAGATTCCAATTTCTCTACAACTGCTCGCCAACACTTGTTTTCCCCCCTCTCTTTTTTATAGTAGACATCCTCATGGGCATGGGGTCTTTTTTTTTTTTATTTAAATACATTGGCTTCCCACTTATAATCCTCACACAATGCCTCAGTCTCTACGTATTTCATAGATAAAGAGTCTCTGAGGTGCTAAGAAATGTGTCCAAGGGAACAGAAACAGGGATGGGGGCAGGGATGGAGCTGGACAGCGGGTCTCTTGTCTTTCTCCCCGTGGAGCATGCTGGCCCCAGAAGTCCACTACTAAGTGAGCCTCAGGAGACCTCAAAGGGCCTAAAAGGGTAGTCATCTATTGACTGCTTAAGTCCAAGTTTTTTTTGAAATCAAGAAAGCAGCCAACAATGTTTCCAAATCCCTATATGTTATCAGAGATTTTGTCAAATGAAGTATTTTCCCCTTGAGTCAATGAACTTATTTCATCATTGTCTGATGTTGTTGTGGGTTTGCTTAGGACCTAATCATACCCTTCCAGAGGTCTCGATCCACACCCACCCTCTACCCTGTCCAGTTTAGACCTCTCCTTCTCTTACCTCCATCCCCCCATCCTCACCCAGCTCTCTTGCCTTTGCCCCCCTCTAGCTTCCCTTCGGAGATGCCTGCCAGGACCCCTTCTTGAGACCCATTCACCTATGGGCGGAGGGACCTAATCTACTAACCTAGAACTAAATACCCTGCCTGGCCATGCCAGGGACTCTTGGCTCCCACGGGTTCCCATGTGTGCAGTTGTGAGTCTGTACATGTGTGTATTTGATCTGGGTGTGTGTGTGTGTGTGTGATTTTTGTATAGCTGCTCCCTGTGATGTACACAATTGATTTGTTTGTGAAGACTCTTGTGTGCAGAAGATTTTATGTAGTAGTTTTGGAGCCTTGCAGCATTTAAAGAAAATGACTTTTCATGCCCGCAAATCCTGAAACGGGAAATATTTCCCTTGACGCAGGGGCTCCTTGCACATGCCTGTCTCTACACTTTGGCGGATGAGTGTGCTGATGACCTGAAATTCCTTCAGGGACCTGGGTTATTGTACTGATGACTATTGCTAGTGGGTCCTAAAAACAAGAAAGGACAGACCATAGACATGCTTTCCTTTGCAGTGGGAATGCTTAGTGTTGGTGAGATTGTGGGGATGTGTATGTGTTTGCTTTGATTGTTTCTCTCAGGAGGAGGTAAAGAAAGGAAAAAAGAATAACAAAGGGCCAAAGCCAACAGCCACTTGGAAATGAATGATGTTTCCTTGGGGTGGGTTCTGGGCAAGCTGTGGGTAAGCTTTACCTGCTAATTTTTTTTAAAGGTTTTATTTATTTATTTGTCAGAGAGAGAGAGAGCATGTGCACAGGCACAAGCAGGGGGAAGTGCAGGCAGAGGGGGAAGCAGGCCCCCTGCTGAGCAAGGAGCCCTGATGCAGGACTCAGTCCCAGGGCCCTGGGATCATGACCTGAGCCAAAGGCAGACGCTCAACTGACTGAGCCATCCAGGCATCCCTACCTGCCAGTTTCTGAGATGAGCATCACATTGGTGTTGGGGAAAGTCCAAAACAACTTTAGCCATTACATTATAAATGGCTTTCGTTCAGTTGGGAGTTATTTTGAATGTTCTCTGGCTCCAAAGCTGCTGTCTCTGTAAGAAATTTTGAATACACGTGTGTTATGTAGGCAAAGCCACACGTATCCTGTCTCCGTTAGTTTTCTGTTGAAAACTAGGAATCGAGATGTGACTGAATCCTCTTGCTCTCAAATTGAGAGGGGCCACCTGGGCCACAGAAGCACGTGAGGGAGGCTGGCTTTCAAAGTCTTCTCTGGTTCCTCTTAGATATGGCTCTGGGGGCAGGAACCTTGTCTGTCTGTCTGTCTGTCTCATGTGGAAGCTCCTTTGTGTGTGCGCCTCGGCCTGGCTTATCCCTGCTAGGACTGGCCAAGGGGCCCAACACCAGCATTTATGAATACACACACTGTAGGGGTTTGTTGTGTTCAGAAAGCATGTGTTGTGTCTCCGCTTTGTGGATTGGGGATTAAGAGATGAACCAGTTGGGCTCTACTTTCAAGACACTTACTATTCAGATGGGCAGATAGACATAGGTAAACAGTGCAGACAGTTGTGGCCATGATAGAGTGACTACATAGGATGTGAACAGTGCCAGCAGAGACGCAAGCCCCCTGCCCCCCCCAGCTGGTCCTGGGCCATGGGTACTTCTTGGGCCAGCTCCTTTTCCCTGATGCCCCTTGAGGCTATCTGCTTGGCACAGTGGAGAGCTGTCCTCCCCTCCATGAGAGGACTGGAGTATGGTGGCGTGGAATGTTAGCAAGGAAAAATGGCACCACATATCCACGTAGGTACGTCACGGGAAACCTGTCCATAGGCTCCTTAAAATAGTTGGGGAAGAGTCTGTGGGAATGAACCTGTTGCAGGCTGAATTATGTGCTCTCCTCCCAAATTTATTTGTTGAAAAAATCCTAATCCCCAGTACCTCCAGAATGTGACTGTATTGGACATAAGGCATTTACAGTGATAATTAAAGTTAAAATGAGATCATTGGGGTGAACCCTAATCCAGTATGATAGAGGTCCTTTGGTGCAGAGGAGATTAGGACACAGGCACACGCAGAGGGAAGACCATGTGAGGACACGGCCATCCACATGCCAAAGAGAGAGGCCTCAGGAGAAACCAGCCCTACTGCCCCTGACCTTGGATTTCCAGCCTCCAGAACTGTGAGAAGATAATGTGCTGTTTAAGGCCCTCCGTCTGTGGTACTTTGTTATGACAGGCCCAGCCGACCATTAGGGAGCCCTGTTACCTTCATCCTTTATGCGGGCCGCCCCTGGAGTCCCATTATTGGGGTTAGGGGTGCTAACCTTCTCTGCTGGATGGGACAAGCATTTGAGTACTCCCTCTTACTTAGAATTTGGGGGAGAGGCTAATGACAGACTCTATTGATCCGACGGTAGAACTCCACAATATTGGTTAGAAGTTGATACTATTGGATTCCTGTTTTTAGAAATCAAAATCATGGTGAGAGAAAGGACGAGCCATCTGTGTTCTGTTTGGCTTTGTTTTTTGATTCATTGTGAACAGAGCATTAAAAATGAAAAGCTTTGCTTCCTTTCTTCTCTCTTTTTCATATTGGAAAGTACTGTGTATGCATGGTTATTTTTGTGACACCTTGGGTTTTGTTTTTTTTTTTTTTTTTTTGGACTTTTGGACCGTGGGTGGTTTGAGCCAAGAAGGATAACTTTTAGCTCCAAAGGGCAGTGGAACCAAGATAACTGAAGGTGGGCCTAGGACATGGCATCATCCTCTAGAGAAGCCGAAGCAGAGAAGGGGAGCCTACTCCCTGCCGGCAGTGCACCCCTCCCCTCAGCTCCCCGCTCCCCGACATGCACCTGTGTGGCACACGTGGGGACAGACTTGGCAATAGCCACCCACCCCCCACCCGCCCAAGAATGAAGACCCCTGTCCACCCCGGGCTAAGCCATGAAAAACACAACAGGATGGAACGTAGAAATTCCCCTTAAATAAAAAAATGTTGCACTTAAATCTTGTTCACTGCTGTCATTAGCTAAAATGAGCTGATGCTTCTATGTACAATCTTGTATCCTTTTCCTGGATGATTTCCCAACATTGACAGACCTTAGTAAAGCTATTTTGAGACTTTGCTGACAGTTTTTCTGGGCCCACACTATGTATTTCAGCCATTTCAGTCTTAACTCTGTGACCTCATTAAATGTGTATTTTTGTATAAGCCTGTGGGTACGGGTGCAGTGACACGCGCCGAGTTCTTATTCAAGAATCCCAAGTTAAAAACAACCCTGCTCTTTTCGTGTGCCCTCTGTGCATCTGCGTTTTGGCCAGGAGAGAAAGGCTTAGTCCACTACAACCTTTTACAAAAAAAGAAGCACTGAAACAGTGTTTTTTTTTTTTCTAAAATTTCATACAACTTGGAATCCTATGATTTGTTGATGTCATGCAGCCTTAGTTGCTTGTGATGTTCACAGAGGTTGTTCTCAAACGTTCCAACCCCAGACCCCAGTGTCTTCTCCCCACACAGGGCACTGCTCGTCTGATCACCTGACATGCCTGATAATTAAGGAATTGACGGTACGGTATTGAGAACACCTGTTGTCCAGAGTAGGCGCTGTGGGTTATAGATCAAATCCTCTCATTGGTGCTGTCAGGAAGGTCATTCACTAGCTTCCTGGTTGGCACTGAACACAGTGACAGATCTTGGAGCTGTCTCATGGGGTTTGGTCCGTGGAGGGAATGCATTTGGGAGGCTTTGCAAATCTCGCATTAAGCTTTTCAAACTTCTGAACATGCCTGTGTATTCTGTGTGTGCCGGTCACATGCGGTCGGGGGCGCCTTTCCTGCTGTGTGTGTTACTGGAGGACACCTGAAGTTCTCACGTGGACACCCGGAGTGTTTAGGCGGCTGCAGCCGCCTTGCTGGGACGTACTCAGGGGTTACACGAGGGGAACGTGCTGCTGTTCAGCTCCCATCAGCTCTGCCTTGGCTGTGCTCTAAGGCAAGGAGCGCAGCAGCTTTCGAGCTGGTAGACTGAAGGCAGGGAGGGTCTCTGGTGTGCGGCAGGTCTGGGGCCCAGACCCTGCTCAGTTCTCCACCTTCGCTCTTCCCACCTCAACGTAGAAACTTCTATAAGGACACAACCAGAAACTGATGTGCTCAGTTCAACAACATTTGGATTCCAAGTGAATGAGCTTAGGGATCGTTTTCATGGTGACATATGTTTATTTTTGCTTTGTTCAGGTGTTTACTGCGTGCCTGCTAAAGGCCACGCGGAGTGCTAGCTGCCAGGGATCAATGTGAGCCAAAGCCCATGCGGAGCCTGCTGTCAGGGAGCCGGGAGTCCCGGGGGAGATGTGGGGCGTTGTGCAGACTACCAAAGAAGAGAACCCATACTGACAAATGAGACCCAAGCCCTCTGACCGAGAGGCACATGGGTCCATAGGAGCCTGTCATGAGGGACAAGGGGGTCTAGGAAGGCTGGAAACAAACCGTGAAAGAAGCTGTTCAGGAGTTTCAAGGCAGGAAGCAGAAACCCTCTAGGGGGAGGCGACAGCATTTGCAAAGGCCCTGCAAGTAGGAAGCACCAAATAAAGGTCAGCGGGGCCTAGCACTGTGTTGCTCCTGTGAGCTGAGGTCACAGATCAAGCCCCCAAGGCCACCTTCGATAAACACTTCCCTATGCCTTCCAGCTAGAATGAAACTCACCATGCTTTGAACTCAAGTTGGTGGCATCATCTCAGTTGATAAGGTGTTTTGACTATTTACGTACATTTGTGCGGACCCTGTTGTAGACATGGGCATGTGATGCTGAATGAGACCGACGGGGCCCTGGCCTTCATGGAGGTTGCCCTCTGCTTGGGCAAGGGCTCAGATGATCATCCAGCCAGCGGACAATGAGACCACACAGCGTCAGTGATAGGAAACAGACATGGCCGGGGCCCCAGCGCCTGGTGGCCGCGTTGCTTCTGGCAGGGAGGTCAAGATAGCTTCCTGGGAGGGGGGAATGGGTTGTCCTCCACCAGGGACTGGGATGCTGTTGCGGGATTCCTCTTGCCGGCTTGCTTCCACCTGTGCATCTGCGTTCCCCTTGCCGCCTTGCTCCCACCTGCCTCCTCTCCACCCACAGAACGATCCGAAGCTTCCCCAAGGACGACGAAGGGGAGGGAAGGAGAACTAAGAAATGAAAAGGGATAAAACCAACAGGGATCGCCAAAAGCATGTGGCGCGAACACTGATCACATCAGTAAGAAAATTGTTTCCATCCCTGATTTGCTTTTCCTTTAACTAGGACATTCAGTCATAGCTTCACCATAAAATTGATTTATTGTGTGGAAATAATTTCCGTAGCAGGGGAACTAATTTGATTGTGTAGCATAAAGAAAATGTATGTGGGACAATGGGGAAGAATAGAGCCAAAATGAATCCAATATATTTTAATCTCTGCAATACAGATTATATTTTCAATTAAGAAGCTCAACTTGCGTGTGTTTGGCTGGCGGGAGCTTCCCGGAGCACTTTCTGTGTGTGTTTATGGGTAATAAGTCGCTTAGCATTAAGAAGGTAGACGATCATTAGCCCATGATCACCCAATTGCTTCCGTTAATAGCAAAGTCAATGTGCACTATTGCCAGGCTGCATTTGGGTGGTAAAAAGTGGAGTAGCGTGGAAAATGAAACCGTTGTGTTGGTGAATGTGACGGAGCTCAACTGAACAAGAAAGCCTCAATTCTGTCCCCTTCAGCCCAGGCAAGGCCTGGGTCCCTGTAATCACGGTCGGGTGGGAAGGCGGCCTTTGGGTCATCACTGCCTGGCTCCCTGCAGCAGAGCAGAGCATGGCCTTGTGTCTGTGCAGCTTTCTTAACTGCATCTAAGGAACGTGGACTTTGAAGCAGACAGACTTTGGTCTTGGCTCCGTGGCTTGCTTGGTTCCCCTTGTCCTTAGTGTGGCTCACCACCTCACAGCGTCATGGACTTCTGGGCAAAGGGACAGTGAGGATGCTAGCCCTGTCCACCTACCTTGGATCTCATTTAATCTAAAGTCAAATCCATGATGTGGAGCCACAGTCATTAACATTTTACAGGCAGTGGAGTCGGCCACTCCATACAGCCAGCATCCTTCTGTGCCTTGCCCGTGCTCAAGGTTCCTCGTCAGTTCCTGTCTCCTTCTGCCTCAGTAGCCATCTGCTGAGCAGAAACTCTGGGGCCTGGCTCTGCAGACTCACACTTCGACAGACCACCTCCCCTCGTTAGCACAGACACATAGGATTAGGAGAAGTGCAGGAAAGAAATAAAGGGGTCATTTAAAGAGAGAGAGAGAGAATCTGGCAAGAAGAGCAGAGGCAGATGTGGAATTCGTGGGTTGGTTTTGTTTTGTTTTGATTTGTTTTTTTTTAAATAATCTATTTCGAGCCTTTCCAGAAGGCTGGCTGGGAAGGCTGGGGCCGCGGACACACAGGGGCTGGTGCAGCCAGAGCGCAGTTGTGTAAGTGGCACGAGATGCCCGGGGCTCCCTCCTGCATGGCCACGTGGCTGGGATCACATCAGGTTTGAAAGCATCAAATCGGACACCATGGAGCGGGAAGAAGGACAGGAAATGAGGTCAGAGCCACGAAATGGGGCTAGGGGTTGTAAACCAGAGGCAACATGAGGAATGGGCCCAAGGCAGAGGGTGGGAGCAGCAGGTGTAAGGAGCCCAACACCAGGACATGCATGCTAAGCTCAGGGAAAGGGAAGAGAACAAAGATGTCAGATCCCAGGTTCAAACTCTGGGCTCCTGTGTGCCTTTGGGCATTCATTTGTTCTAGAAATGCTATGGCGCAGCCCCCTGCTGGTGTGGAAATGAGTCAGCTCCAGACCCAGCCCATGAGAACCCTGCTCCACTCCCCTCTCTTCCCCTTCCTCCATTCCCCTTCTCTCCCCTCCCAGTCCCTCCCCATCTCTCCTGCCTCCCATTTTCTCCCCTCATCTCCCTTCCTCCCTCCCCTCCCAATCTCTCCCCTTCTCTCCCCTTTCTCTTTTCCTCAGCCCTACCTCTTCCTTCCCTGACCTCTCCGCTCTTCTCCTCTCCCCTCCCAACCCCTTCTGTCCCCTCTCCCCAAGTCTCCCTCACACATTCATCCTCTTCTGCCCAGGATAATTGATGGAGCTCCTTAAGTCTCCATGCTTGGTCTTCCTTTTTTTTTTTTTTCCTTATTCTAAAATCTCTCTTCCTTGGACTCTCATCCGTTCTCAAGGATTTGTTTATACGTGGACTCAGTTCCTGGTCCAAATATACATCCCACCGTTGACCTTTTCTCTGATCCCAGACCTTGCTGACACTCGGGGTTCTGAAACCTGAAGCCAGGGTCTCCCTCCTACAGGGACACTCTGAGTGCATTGCCCCCCTCCATAAACACCACCAGACATGGCGCCCGCCTTCCGTCTTGTTACTCTGCCTGGCCATTCTCCCATGACCCCAGACTCAGCCCACAGTGTGGGCGCTCAGTGTTGATAAAGAATGAGTGGGAGAGATGGGGCAGTGGGAGGTGGGCCCAAACATGATTTTCTAAGCCATAGCTTGGCAAACCATAATCTGTGGGCCAAAGTGGTCCTGCCCCTGGCCGTTGTTGTAGTAGTTGCTGTCGTTTGTGGCCCGTAAGCTTAATTGCTACATTTTTAAAGGGTTGAAAACAAAAAGTCAAGGGAAGAATAATATTTCATGACACACACAAATTATAGAAAAGTCAGATTTCAGTGTCCATAAATAAAGTTTTATTGGCACATAGCCATTTCCCTGCTCATTTGATTTTTGCCTTTGGCTATTTTTGCCAAAGGCAGACTCAAGTAGTTGCAGCTGAGACCATATGGCCTGCAAAGCCTAACACACTTACCATTTGCTCTTTACAAACAAGGTTGCTGATCCCTGGACTGAACCATTTAGCGTGCAATGTGCTGTGTCAGTAACAGACATGGTTATTCACATGCTGTCAACGATAATCAATAATCAATAATTCTGATGTTAACGGGAAACCTGTTATGTACGAGGTGGAATGAAGGACACAGAAAGTGGCTTCCATGTGGATTCTGCCTTCCAGGAGATGGGCTCGTCACCATGGAAGGAAGAGCGAAAAACACAAACCTTGGGAAGCAGTGCAGGGGGCCGTAGCAGGAAAAATACACCGTATTGACACGTTGGATCAATGCAGGTGTTGTGGTTGCCAGACCGTTTGATGATCTCAGTGTGGGAGACAGAGAAAGAGTCCCCCAGAGGTGTCCGTAGCCGTATCTCCAGATCCTGGGAATATGTCATGCTGCATGGCAAGGGGCTGTCTATTACAGCTGCAGATAGATATGAGAAGCCAGAAAAGGCAAAAACATGGAAGCCTCTGGAACCTTCTCCGGAGCCTCCCAAAAGAGCGCAGCTCTTCTGACACTTCAGCTATAGCCCAGGAAGCTCGCACACTCAGGAATATCACATTTGAATTTCCTACTTAAGAACAAATGAAGTGCCAGAATTCCTTCAGGTCTCCCTTCTGTCAATCACACGTCAGCTTGGCTCTCCCTGTCCTTGGCCATCCCTCATTCCAAGCTGGGTCAGGCAGGGGTCCGGGATTCCAGGTGCTGGCTGCCTACGGCCCTGGGAAGAAATCAGCCCAAAGCCGGATGGATACAGAGTCCCCTTGATGTAACTTGACATTTGTGAACTTTGTTCTAAGTAGCAGTTTCTAAAGATTTTCTTTACCTCAGTGTAAAAAGTCATTAGACTCGTTGCAGTTCTAATGCCGTTTAGCACTTTGGGCAGGTGGGACTGCTCGGTGTTTATTCTGCTGTTCACCCCCAGTTCTTGGAAAGGCTCTGCTCCTCTCTGCGGAGCTCCCTGGCCCCCTGAGGCCCTCCGCCCCCATTGGCAGTGTCCTGCGTATGGCCCGGGAAGGGTCTGGTAGAGCCCATGCTCCACCCCTCGATGAGAGCTTCCCTGGTGCCCTTCACAATCCATTTCGTAGATTCTGGGTGCTCCAGATGTCATCGGGTCACCCCGTGTTACAGCCCCAGGAATCCCAAAGAATAATCCAGGGGACCACTTAACTTACAGGGTGAACTGCAGTCACTTCCCACGGGTAGCACGTCTTGCCTTCTCCGCACGTCCCTTCCCTCCAAGCCCATTCCCTCCCAGGCCTGGCCACATGTGGCTGTAAAGGGGGGACACGGTGTCCACGCAGGCTTTCCCAATAATCTTCTGGAGCTGGGTGGGCCCCGCCCCAAGGCTGGCTCGCCTGAGGGCAGCAGCTGCACCCAGGGCAGGGCTTGTGCTGCTGCTTCGTCCAGCGGCCGCCTCCTGTCTCCTGGGCAGGCTGGAGGCATGACCTGGCCCGCGGCCACGCCGCCAAGCGAGTGTTACGATGCCGCGGAGGCCTCCGCTCCCACGTGCGCTCTTGTTCCTCGCCCGCTTCCCTGGCCTCCCCGCAAGTTCCACCCAAGGATGCTTGGGGCTGGAGCGGCGTGCACGTATTTCCTTTCAGCCCATCGTGCTCACAGGATCTTCCCACACCAACTCTGTGATCTATAAAGGGTGCTTCCATGGTGACCCCACACAGCTCAGTCAGATCTGGGGGGGCAGTGGGGCTTCCAGGTCTGCACACCAGCCTCCACCCTCACACCACGTGGCCGGCAAGCTGTGGCAGGGGACAAGGACAGGCAGCAACTTGGTTTGTTCCTGCTGCTCTGTGCCTTCCAGCTGGGCAGCCAGAGCCAGCCTCACGCATCCTTCGAGTCCCACCTGTCCGTTCAGGGAGCGAATGAGAGCGCATGGAAGCCCCTTGCCTGCCGGGCCCCTGCCAGAGTTGCTGGGTGTGTCAGCTCTCCTGTCCTTGAGTGTGGCAAGTAGGAGCCTACTTCTCCCCTCCCATGCACTTCAGCACTCAGCCCATGTCTGCTGTTTCTCTCGCTGCTGGTGGTGTCAAGGTCAACTGTGAAACCAGCCGCTGTGCGTCTGACTCCCGAGCAGTCCCTCCAAGGTGAGGGATCTCAGCAGAGGTGAAAGGAGCCGCTGGAGGAAGAGAGCTGCTCCCACAAAGCTGGTTCTTGACTCTTGAGGAGGCGGGAGGTGTCCTCGGCTCTCCCCGCCTTCACCGGGTGTTGTCATGGGACCAGGAAGCAGCCGAAAAACAAAGCCACTCAAGGTCATCCAGAAGAAGTGTAATGCAGATGCTGACTGAGAGTAGACCCTTGTGGGAAGGGAAATCGGCTTCTGATGCCTTCAACCCGTGGCTCTGAAATGACAAAGAGATGGGCTGAGCAGAAATAACGCATCTCAAATTCAGTTGACAACCTAGCACCAGCCACATCTCCTGGGAAACATGAGGCGGCCCTGTCATCTGCCTGTCATCTCATACTTGCCAGTAATTGGGCATTCATCAAACGGCATGCCAGTATTAGAATTCAGAAATGCCCAGAAAGTTTATTTCCCAAGGGTCAGCTTGAGAAGACAGCACATGTCTGGCTCCCACTGAGGCGAGCGGCTCGTGCATCTGTCATCCCGCGGATAGCCCATTTTGCAGATGTGGCAGCTCAAGTCCGGTCCAGCCCCAAGGCACACTTCTGTAAGGGGCAGAGCCACCCTGTTGGGAAATGGCCAAAGGCAAGTCTTAGGGTTGTGTTGGGTTTTTTTCTTTTTTCTTTTCTCTCTCTCTCTCTCTCTCTCTCTCTCNGCCCCAAGGCACACTTCTGTAAGGGGCAGAGCCACCCTGTTGGGAAATGGCCAAAGGCAAGTCTTAGGGTTGCATTGGGTTTTTTTCTTTTTTCTTTTCTCTCTCTCTCTCTTTTTTAAGATATTGTTAGTCATTCCTCATTAAAAATGGGGGAAAGTTACCTGTTCTCTTTGCTACCAGCTTATAATGAAGGCAAGTCTCAGATCAAAGTCAGCCACACAGACAGTTAAAAAACACTTCTTCACCAGCTGGTACAGCCATGAAGCCCCACTTCTCGTAATTTTAGGTGCTGAGCAAGTATTCTGGAAGCCAAATTCACTGAAGCTTATAGTCATCATCAGGCCGCCAGGGTCCTCAAACCAGTGACATGAACTAGAACACAGGCTCAAGTTTTAGGCCCGGTCCCTTGACACCTGGCTCCTTAGAACCATAGGGGAGAGTCCCTAAAATATTTTAGCTCATCCACATGCCTTGCATAGCATTAGTTTCGACTGGAAGAGCCCATTTCTATTACACATTATACTCATTAAGAAAGCACAAATTTCACAAAAGAATAATTTCTAACCATTTTTATTCTCATGTTTCTGCTTTCGATCAAGATAAGGAGAGCCAAAGCACTCCTCTGGAATGTGGTTTTCCGATGAAAGGTTAGGCCAACTGATGACTAGAGTGTATCCCTTAAACTCGCGCCCTCCATTGAAGGCTTGAGAGCGATTTGCAGACTTCCTAACACGTGGTGCTTACCGTTTGCAGGAACTGTTCTAGACACTACAACATTTTAGCTCATTGAGTCTTTACTGCCGAGCCAGTCAATGTACTCTTGATGCCTATTTCACAAAGGAGGGAACTGAGGAAACCCGCTCAAGCTTTCCAGAGCCNGTTTCCAGAGCTGATCAGTGGTAGAGCCTAGATTTCTTCTCAGGCTATTTATCCTTGGAGCCTCTGCTCTAAGCAGCACACTCAGCTGCCTCCAACACCAAGTGCATTTGGAATCCCAGCCTTCCAAATGTCATTCCAGGGCTTCCGTTGTGGGGAAAACTCAGGGTTGCTTGATAGCTGTGGCCAAGGTCATGGAGATGCTCACTGTTATATCCAGGAAAGAAAAAACAAGATCAAATGGTCTTAATAGTGAAAAGAGTAGATTTTAATTAAAAAATAAGGAAGGATTAATTAGAGAAACTGTTGTTAGAGGTGGGAATAGGTAGTGATATCTATTCTCCTTTTGATGGAATAATAGACCACATTCTCATCTTGGTGGACCATGCCTTCTGTGTTGCAGCATGTAAATGAGTGGGCATGCCTGTGTGCCGATAAAACTTTATTTGCAGAGGAGCGCCTGGGTGGCTCAGTCGTTAAGCATCTGCCTTCGGCTCAGGGCGTGATCCCGGCATTCTGGGATCAAGCCCCACGTCAGGCTCCTCTGCTGGGAGCCTGCTTCTTCCTCTCCCACTCCCCTGCTGTGTTCCCTCTCTCACTGGCTGTCTCTCTCTCTCTCTGTCAAAGAAATTAAATAAAATCTTTAAAAAAAAAACAAACCAAAAATTTTATTTGCAGAAACAGGCAGTGGGCCAGACTTGGCCCAGAGGCTCTAGTTTGCCCACTCTGAGATATGATACCGTCCAACGTTGGCTAGGATACTGTTCAATTTTATATGTCCCTGTTTGGGGTTATAACACGGGTGTGGAAGATGTTGTTCCTTATTTACTGCGCAGGACCATGCTCCTCTCAGTAAAAAGACAGCCTCATCTCTTTAGTGTGGATCAGAGGAATTATGGAAATGTGAGGGACTATTTAGGTGCGTATTATGGACTGTATAGGGAAGAAAATCACTCTTCAGTTCTTGGGCTCTTCGCCGTCTGGGTTGCTACACTGAACCCAGTGAACAAATGAGCTTGGCATCAGATGACATCACAGGCTTAGAATAAGGTTATACCTGTTAATAGAAAGTGTCACTCAGTGGATTGCTGACAAGTGGCCTCCTGAAAGAGCCACTTCATTCTCGCAAGACTTGGTTCAGGTTCATATTTCTCGCTCTATCTTCTACCCTCCCCTTCCCTATGCTGAGTCTTTCACCTTGTCACAAATACTCAGAACAGCACAGAGGCCAACAAAGGCAAAAATTCCGTGATGACAGCCTGTTCCTCTGGGCTTTGTCTCAGGTTGCAAGAGAATGGGAGTAGGGCCCAGTAAAACCAGTTTGGCACTGAGGTCTGTTGCTGCAAGGGATCAGTGAGGGTCTCCAGGACCCTTCTCCTTGTAGGATCTCCTCTGCTCATCTCTCATTATCCCTCCTGTGATTCTGTTATGGACAAAGGGATCCTGCAGATATCATTAGCAATAACACTTAGCCTTAAGATAGGGATTATCCAGGAGGGCCTGGTGTAATCACAAGAGCCCTTTAAAAAGAAAGAGTTTTCTCTGGCTTGTAGCAAAAGAAGGAAACGAGAGATTTGAAGAGTTGAAGCTTGAGAAGCATACCACATGCCCTTGCTGATTGGAAGATGGAGGGACCATGGGAGAAGGGATACAGGCAGCCCCTAAGGGCAGAGAGGATCCCGGCTGAGAGTCAGCAAGGAAACAAGGACCTCACACGTACAGGGACCTCAGACCACAAGGAACTGGCTTCTGCTTACAACCTGGATGAGCTGGGAAGATAAGAACCTTAGGATCGGAACCCAGCCTGCTCCACACCTTCACCTGGGCCCTCCTCGAGCTTAAGCAGAAGACCCCACTGACCCTCAAGGGAATTCGGACCCGTGCAACAGTGGGATAGTCCGTGGGCATTGTTTGGAGCCACCGGCTTTGCAGTCATTTGTCGTGCACCAGCAGAGACCTACCAAGACAGTGGCCTTCCCCAGAGTCGGTGACCTTCACCTGATACCCGTCAAGCCAGGAGCCAGGGGTGAGCCGCGGTCCTGCCCTGACATCCTGTCTCTGGTACCTTTCAGAAAATGGTCTCATAAAATGGTCCCACCCATTTCCATCCACCTGGGGAAGTTAACCCCTTCCATGGAAGTCTCAGAGCTACTCTCCATAGACAAGGATGGTTGAAGAAATCGCCATACACGCAACACCTGAGTGATGATAATTCTGAGCCCCAGTAAAATCAACGAGCTGGAAGCTCTCCGTTGTAAGACTTTCTCTTTTTCTAAGATCTTGACAACAGCTGAGCTTTCATGAACATTGATCTACTAATTTTTCCTTTACCTTCCTTTGGACGCCTCTTCTGAAACAGCAAAGAAGTCGAGGCCTTCATCTGTTGTATCAATATCATGCTCCCAGCTGTAGCAGCCAATCACGGAACAGCTAGTGCGACCCAGGCCCATTACACACACCGACTCCTCTAATCCCCCCTACCCACCAGAAAAAGCGAGTTCAGAGTTGTTCGTTTGCTTGCCCAAGGCTGTACAGCCTGTAAATGAGAAACATGACTTAGGCACAGATCTCAAGGCTCCTCTGCCCCTCCACTTCCCCACCTCCCTGTGCGTTTCTCTGTGGGGATACACCGCAGAGAGAGGCCCTCCCAGCCTCATGAGAGGGACGCTAAACCAGTAGTCAGTAGAGGTAACCAAGCACCAAGGATGGGGCAATGTGTAAGACGTTACCCACTCCCAGGCGGCCACTTTCAGAACATTCGCAAGCACCTAGGCCCCCGACGGGGCAAAATATGTGACCCAATGTTGAGCCTGTAACAAATGAGCCTAAAGCAAATTACATTCGTTTGCTAAATGATGGCAGTGCCCTTTAGCAAGTCTTGAAAACGAACCAGAATAAATTCTCGGCATGGCTGGGATAGTCCAAGCATGAAGTAACTGGAAAGAAGCATTCCCCTTTGTAATTATCCTAGATTCTCTTTAGAATTTCTGCCTCGAACCCTGCAGTTGGCTCAAGGCCTCTGACCACTTAATTTTTCCCTGGGCTTGCTAGGTGGATTCAATTATAGTGTATTTTATTCTATGCCAGATATATTACTTGGTGCTGTAAGGAATAAAGATTCAGCACAGATGGGCCATCCGTGGACTCCCAGTAGATCCGGGACACACCACGCCTGTGACCACTGTCATGTGTCAAGTGAGAAGTGACATACCAGAGCCATAAAGGATGCCGTGTGGACGGTTGTTGCTGTTATTTTTCCTGCTTGCTTCTGCTTCTGCTTATTTATTAATGGCCCATCTACTCTCAGAACAGATCTGAACAGCCTTATTCTTTGGGAAGCAAAGGCCAGAGGTTCTTATTCCTAAGAGGGGTATGTGTGTGTGTGTGTGTGTGTGTGTGTGTGTGTGAAATTGTGGAGCTGAAGCACACTGATGGTAGAGTTATGGACAGAGGAATCATGACCCCCCACTGCTGCAATTTCTGGAAATGTCTGGTTCCCTTTCCTTCTCATGTTTTTCTTCTTTTTTTGTGATAAAATACATATAACTTAAATTTCACCATTTTAACCATTTATACAAGTACAATTCATTGGTATTAATTACATTCGCAGTGTTGTACAACCCTCACCGTGACTTCTTTCCAAAATGTTTCATCACCAAACAGAAACTCTTTAATTCCTCATTCTTGCCCTTGCCTCCCCATTCCCATATTTGGAACTCAAAAAATACTCCAGTGACAAGTAATCTCACACACACTCTTACATAGGCTATGTGGACCTAGGCCCAAAGGACAGGGCAGTGGTCACCCCGGGCTCTGCTTCCTCTGTCCTCTCACCTGTGCGGCAGACCCACCCATGGTTCCCATGGTCTTGGGAATTTTTTCCTGTGCCAATGGTTCTTGTAAATTCGTCAGCATTTATTTGGTGATGTGGACATAGGTAAGCCAGACAGGGTTGGGAGGAAGAGGATGGTAAGAAGAAGAAGGAAATAAGAGAGTAGAGGGAAAGGATGGCTTTCTGAATTTTTAAAACTTGACCCTAAAATAAGACTGCTGGTTGAGACATGCATGGTTCCCTAGAGATGTAAGTGGCAAGCCCCTGCCTCCTTTGGTTTCTAAATCCCTTGTTCCCCAAACTTCCTTACTCCACTTCGGAGCTCAGAGTGGGAAGTACCCTCTTCTAAATGTTTAAGGGGGTTGTCTAAGGCCGTTTTGATCAACACATCTTCTTTTCTGATGACCAAGAAATAGTTGTGAGCCCCATTCCCAACCATATCCAGGCGAAAAACTCTCCAAAATTCTGTAGAATGGAATCACAACTTCCCAGGGACGGGAGAATGTTCTGTCAAGGGCCAGGTGACATGGCAGGCACAACTACTCAGCACTGCTCCTGTAATAGGAAAACAGCCACTGAAAATCCCTAAATAAGTGGGTGTGGCTGTGTTCTAATAAAACCTCATTTACAGCACCTAACACCCATTAGGATGGCTACCGTCACCAAAGCACAAACTAACGAGCGTTGCTGAAAACGTGGGAGCATTGGAATCCTTGCGCGTTGTCGGTGGGCTGTAGAGCAGTGCGGCTGCTAGGGAAGACAGTGCAATGGTCACTCAAAAAGGTAGAAATAGAACTCCCACGTGATCCGGGAATTCCACTTGTGGGAATACACCCGAGGGAGTTGAAAGCAGGGACTTGAACACGTATTTGTACACCCGTGTTCACAGCAGTCTCAATAGCCACAACAGCCACAATAGCCAAGTGTCCATCTGCTGGTGAACAGATAAATGGAATGCGGTCCATCTGTGCAATGGAATATTATTCAGTCTTCCAAGGAAGGATGTTTGACAGCTGCGGCAGCGTGGATGGACCTGGAGGACATGACACTCACTGAAATAAGCCAGTCACAACAGGGCAAGTACTGGATGATTCCACTTACATCAGCTACCGAGAACAGTCAGACTCCGGACAAAGGAAGTAGGATGGCGGTTGCCAGGGCTGCAGGGTGGGGAGAATGGGGAGTTGCTGTTTAATGGGTTCAGAGTTTCTGTGTGGGAAGATGGAAGGGTTCTGGGGGTGGATGGTGGTGATGGCTGCACAACGGTGTGAATGAGCTCAATGCCACTGAAGAGGCCACTTAAAAACGGGTAAGATGGTAAATTTATGTTGTGTGCATTTTGCCACAGTTTTTTAAAAGTTTTTTTTTAATTAAAAAGAACTTTATTTACGAAAACAGGCTGCGGTAAGGCTTAGTTCGCTGCTTTGAAGGGTGGGCCGGGGTGGGGATTATAGCCAGTGTAGGAAGCACAGTGCCAACCAGCGAGCTTGGTGAGAATTAGCTGAAGTGGGGTTCGTATCCCAGCTGGTCTCTATGTGGAGAGACCCATACTGTGTGAGTTATAATCGGGGGGCACTCACGGGACCCCTGCTATGCTGCAGACACAGGACTGCGTGAAAGCCTAGTGCGGTTGGTGTTAACAGCCCATTTTACGTAGGTGGAGACCAAGGCTCGGAGGGCAGAGCGACCTACTCAAAACCCCGCAGCTCGTTAGTGGCCAGGGTGCATCCTGAGCCTTAGATAGCAGTACGCGGCACTGAGTACCCGGATGCTGTGAATGACCCATAGATCCTTCAGAAGGCAGCACTGTCCACTGCCAAGGTGCTAGGAACAAAGCCTCACGACAGAATGCTGCTGTAAAGCGCCTCACGCGTTAACCTTCTGAAACCCGGCAAGAAGGGCCTTAGAAAATATTATCATAATAATATGAGCCAATCTGAAAGGGCTACTTACTGTACGATACCGACTATATAATATCCGGGAAGAGGCAGAACGGTGGAGACAGTCAAAGGATGAGCAGTGGCCGGGGGCTCAGCGGGAGGGAGGGATGAGGCAGGGGGTGTTCAGGGTAGTGAGATCACTCGGTAGGATACTGTAATGGTGCATTCACGTTGTTGCACGTTTCTCCCAACCCACAGAACGTACACCAGGAGTGCGCCCCCCTGGAAACCACGGACTTTGGATGATAATGTCGTGTCAGTGTGGGTTCATCTGGTGTAGGCTGTGTACCCCCTGGTGTAGGATGCTGATAATGGGGGAGGCAGGGGGCATATGGGAACCTCTGTACTTTAGACTCAATTTTGCTGTGAACTTACAACTGCTCTAAAGGTCAAGTCCCTCAAGAAGACAGTAATAATAACAATGATGTGAGGGGTACGCGGTGGAGGACAGATCAAATGTGCAGAAGGTGATAATCGTTGAAGCCCAGGGAAGGGGATACAAGTCGCTTATGGGGTCTACTTTGGTATGGGCTGGAAATTTTCCTTAATACATTGTAAAAGCAAGATAATCTTGGGGATTTATTTGTGTTATGCTGACCTCGCCGCTGAGCTTCCTAAGGAAGGCTGCGTGGTATGGGGACTGGTCATGGGCTGGGCTGACCCTGCTCTGCCCTCTGGGAGCACGTGCTCCTGCCTCTTGGAGCTTTTGTGTAAAATACGAGGTAATTCACACCCCACAGGGCTTGTGTGCATTAAATGGTGTCGTTTTTATGGCAGTGACAGAAGAAGTCACTGGGAATATACAAGGTGCTCCATAAATGCTCACCAGCAAAGCCGCAGGGGTGAGGGGTGGCTGAGCCGGACAGGAGTCACAGAACTGGGTGGGTCCCGGCCCCCATCAGGGGTTCTTGCCTTCAGCCCACTGTGGTGGCTCCTTAGCCACAAAAACTGTTTTGGTGGGATGCAGAGACAGAGTGTGCCCCCAGAGCGGTGGGACAGGTGGGCCTGGGTCGTGGACGTCTGCCTGTGGAGCCCGCACAGCAGGGATGACGTGGCCTCAGTCTGGAGCGGCCACTTCTGGGAATCCTCCGTGCACCGGGACTGAGCCTGCTTAGACCAGGGCTGGCCAGCGCGATGGTTCACAGCACTTTGGATTTGAGTTCAGACTTTGATGGATGCTAACGCCTGATTTGAAAAAGAAATCTGGCAATCTTGACAAAAAGAAATGCCTCCAGTGTGTTGGGGAAACCATGGCAGTTTTATCTTTTGGCTTTGCTGCCCCTTCCCTGCTTTTAAGTCACTGCTGTGGACCGTACCCCCACATTTCCACCCTCCTGCAGTCTGACCCCCGCCGACCCTTCCAGCCTCATTCCAAGGAAGCTCTCTTGACATTGGTTTTCCCACTACCTCCCAAATCGCAAATATGGGAGGAGGTCCCAGCCAGGTCCCCCGCCTTCTGTGTATCACTCCACGCATCCTAGCCCAGGGTCTGGCTATGAAGTCACGTCTTTCTGCACATGTGGTCTTCATTGCCCACCTGGAGTCCCATGAAAGGAAGTGGCTGATCCTGTTTGGTCGTGGCCTTGACCAAAGCCTCTGCTGAGTGTGGACTGTGCTCACAGACCGGTCAGCGGTGGTAACACAGTCCTTCTCTCTCCACGCTGGCAGGTTGAAGTGATGTTCTCTGCATCTGCTTATCACGTCTCCTCAAGTCTCCCCTCCTTCCCAGCATTCCTGAATTATGCGGAAATCATTTAAGGCAATTTTCCAGCTCCTATTGCTTGTTCTGCAGTGATAGAATCTGTCACTTCTAATTTGTTTCCTTTCTTCCACTCATTTTGGACAAAACATTTTGTTAAAAGATGCTGGGTGTTTGGGGTTTTTTTGTTTGTTTGTTTTGTTTTGTTTCGTTTTGGTTTTTTGCCCCAAAGTGCCTCTTGTCTTAATACCAGAGGTATTTAAGTGCCCTCATAGTGAACTGTACAATCTAATTATGTAACTTAAAGTAAGTTTAGGGAAGGAATGAAATACCCCGCAGCTTCACTGTCTGAGAAATAGGGTTTTGTACTTGACTGGGAGTCCACTGGCTTTCTTGCTGTCGTTCCCTGTGTCGTAATGAGGCACCTCATCTTCCAGTTTTATTGGCAGCAAACACTGGGTAACAGAGATGCTAGAAAAGCCTGAGGCTCCATCATGATAAAGTCATTTTAGCGACTGTAATTGTGCCAGGAACTTCTAATAGTTAAATTGGTTCCTGATTATGTTCCACTTGCTAAGTTCCCCTCCACTCAATTAACACATAATTATTTAGGACTCTGCTACGTTATTGCTCTGCACACGCTGCTTTCCAATAGGCAGCTTATTGGGAAGTCCCCGGGTGGAGCCCACGCAGCATCCAAGTCCCTTTCCATGCCAGGACAGAGCAGGGATGTGGTCCCAGAGGCAAAGCCCATGGGACTGTCTCGGTGAAATGCTCGTGTTTGAGGGGCTTGGATTGCTGCAGGTGCCTCCTGCTGCCAAGCCTCGCCCCGCGTGCCCAGCCTGTCTCCTAAAGACGTGTGCCGAAGTGTAGAACTCTATGGCGTGTCTTCCCCTCTTGACCAAATGCTACTTAACATTCGGTAAAGCGTCTGTGGAGATCATGGTGTTGAAATGATTTTGGACTACGTGGTGATATCTCTGTGTTACCTTTAATCTCAGCGTTAAAAAAAAAAACAAGACACTTACATTCAAAGTTCACAGTTCAAAGGGCTCACAGTACTTTCATTTGCTGGTTGAAAGTAGGAGAATCTCAAACACTTGAGCCACTTTCTGAAGGTCCTGTAGCTAAATATTTACATGGACGTGAAGAAGGTAGATCAATAGATAGATAGATGATTGACAGGTAGATGAGAGATGGTTAGAAAGACTTTCTGAATGTCTGGTAGCTAAATGTTTACATGGATGTGAAAAGATAGGTAGAGTGATTGATAGGGAAAAAGAGAGAGAGAGAGATAATACATAGATGATAGATAATGGATAGAAAGAAGTGGATCCAGGCTGTAACTGGATGTGTGTGTGGGTGCGTAGACAACAATCCAGCTCATATCTGACACCGTTAGGAATTACAGTAGGCATTTTGTTTCTAGTGGGAGATCACTGTGGTTAAGTGTCCATGTAGAAGAGAAGGAAGTCAGGAAAACTTCTTGTTTGTTTGTTTTAGTTGTGTGAGGTTTGGGAATTAACTCTATCTTACACTGACCTCTAGATGATCAAAAATGGGGAACATTGTAACAGGATTGGTAAAGATGATGACTGACTTCGGGGAGACAGGAATCAGTTACCAAGAAGCGTGAGATCAAGTCCTTTCCTTGCGGCCATTAAAAATAAAATTTGCAGTCATTTGCTTTGAATAATTTGAGTGTCTGAGAGAAAGTGCATCTAGACCTTATGGCTTTTTAAATCTTTTTCAGATGACATAATTTGCCTGTGACTCTCTCTGCATTATTTATTTGTGTGTTTGGTTTTATCTTCCAAGATTTTAGGTTATAAATAAAGCCATTCAAAGATTAAAAATGATTGAAAATAACTCTATTAAATACGGGCTTACACTTTTTCTTAATCGTTTTGACCATGTGGGACAGCATCCATGAAAGCATTTCATTCTCACACCATTAGCTTTGTTTTTAGAAATTACTTAATCCTCCCGGCTGGGAATAGACATAACTTGTTTGGCTCACAGAGTTATGAATCTTTTTCCCCTGAGTCCGTCACTTTTCTGGCAGAGTAGAGGCAGTGCCAGTCTGTACTGTTTCCCACCTTCCAATTCCCACAGTCTCTCCCCTCTCCCACATCTCACTCTCATGCTTTTGGAAGCTAGGACCATGGGGACCATTAGGCATGACCTCTCTTCATTGTGCCTGTGCTTCTGTATGGTAATGTTGAATGGGGAGGGTGGATTCTCTCTCTGCACTAGGACAGGCTCGGGGTGTGTTTGTTTGTTTATTTGTTTTTGTTTTGTTGTGTTTGTCTGGTGCCCATCCTGGCCACACCACAGGCTCTGAGAGATCTATTAGTCCAGGTAGAGACTGTTCCTTAGATCAGAACACTTCAGAATATTCATAGTGCTGAGGGTCCTTTTAAATGCTTTGGGGGATCCTGATTTGTAAGAGATAAGGTTCCTGTCATCAGGAACAAGTTCTAGAGGTGGAGAGCAGAATGGGGGACCAGCTCTGGAGGTGGAAAAAGAATGAGGGACAAGCTCTGGAGGTGGAGAAGAGAATGAGGGAACAGCTCTGGAGGTAGAAGGGAGAATGAGGGACCAGCTCTAGAGGTGGAGAAGAGAATGAGGGACCAGACCTGGAGGTGGAGAAGAGAATGAGCAACCAGCTCTGGAGGTAGAGAGGAGAATGAGGGACCAGCTCTGGAGGTAGAGAGGAGAATGAGGGACCAGCTCTGGAGGTGGAAAAAAGAATGAGGGACAAGCTCTGAAGGTGGAGAAGAGAATGAGGGACCAGCTCTGGAGGTAGAAGGGAGAATGAGGGGCCAGCTCTGGAGGTGGAGAAGAGAATGAGGGACCAGCTCTGGAGGTGGAGAAGAGAATGAGGGACCAGCTCTGGAGGTGGAGAGGAGAATGAGGGACCAGCTCTGGAGGTGGAGAGGAGAATGAGGGACCAGCTCTGGAGGTGGAGAAGAGAATGAGGGGCCAGCTCTGGAGGTGGAGAAGAGAATGAGGGACCAGCTCTGGAGGTGGAGAGGAGAATGAGGGACCAGCACTGGAGGTGGAGAGGAGAATGAGGGACCAGTGCCCAACCATAAATGCCAAATGCCTAATGAGAAATTTGGTTAACAAGAATCTCAAAACAGCTGAACCCTACAGTGGACAATCTACTCAGAATGTAGGGACTCCATGGAGATCAGGGCTACCAAATATTCTAGCCTCCCTACATGCTCTGATTTGGGTCAGGGCCTGATCTTCTGGGCTACTCATCCGTCGTCCGTCCATCCATCCATCTATCCATCCATCCATCCATCCATCCATCCATCCATCCATCCATCCCTGTGATGGACACATAAGGGACATCTGAAACCGTGCTGGATGCTGACTTAGCATCACAGGCATGGGAGTGAATAAGCAAACAGGACTCTTTGGGAACAGCCTCCCTGTCCCTGAGCCCAGCTCCAGCAGTCCCCAGGGCCACAGGGCCAGCCCATTCACACTGCCCTCCGTGTTGTTGCCTCTTGACTTGATCTTGAGCTGTGTCAAACCTGCCTGAACTCTTCATTTCAGACTGGGAGGGTGTCCTGCTGTCCAGTCTCTCAGCTTAGCTCACGATCTTTTCCATAGTCCTGTGTAACTGAAAGGAGATTTTTATGCAAAAGCTTCTAATGTGATTTTCTTATTTATTTTCTCTAGTTTGACATTTATTAGAAATAACACATGAATTATAGCAGATAATAGATGTTCTCATGTAAAAGTTAACCCCTGTTTACGTTTCTTTTTCCCTCGTTGGATCATTGATTCATCCTCCGATGGCCTTGGCATTGCTCAGTTTTTAATCCCATCATGTGTGGACTATGGGGTATATATAATTGATGTGTGTCCCGGCTGCTTCACTACAAGGTGTGTGGCCCTGGGTGCACGGAGCCTCAGCAGCTCACCCTTGCTGATGGCACTAATGATAGTTTTCATTTGATCTTCCCTTTAGCTGTCCTGCTACAACTCCCATTCTGTGTTATTTGCTTTTTGTCCTCGCTTTTTAAAAAATTTATAGTGAATCTAAATTCTAGAATCTCTTTCAGCCCCGCGCTTTCTCAGTTGTCAGTTCATTAAAAAGTTTTTATTTGGCCTTCATATTATTTCAGCATGGCATATTTAAAAAAAAAAGTCATTTTGAGAAATATCTTTATTTAACCAGCTGAAATTGTTCCAGAATTTAATTAGAAGTAGCTTATTGCCACTGTTTGGGTGCTATCTTGAGGCAGAATAATTACCATGTAATAATAATGCATGTTCTAGTAAACTTGCCTTTATTGTCATAGAGGGCTGGAGGGAGGGTCTTCCTTCAAACTCAGAAGGACCCTGGGGGGACCCTCGTCAACAGCTGAGTTCTAAAACTGAAGGAAAAATTACGGGGAGGTCGGTAGCCCAGGGTTTTGTACTGTGTGAGACCCCCACCCTCTAATGACAGGGAAGTGGTCTGCTCCACTGACATCCAGAGACTTTCTCTGCCTCTGGGGTTCGTGCAAGTCCGGGTCCCCAGATGCTCTCAGAACATGGTTGCCAAGGGTCAGATGGGCAAGGCAGACCAGCTTCTCTTTAGGCTTGCATCTTGCACTTCTGAGGGCTAAACCTGGCACAGGAGACCCCAGCCCAGGCCTGGAGGGCTGAGGAGGCTTGCCAGGTGTGATGTAGATATAAGACATGTCCTAAATTGAGTGATTTTCATCCTGGTCCTGTAGTAATTTGTCAAGATGCCCTAAGTGCCCTGTGTTCAGCTTTTCTCAGTAAATCCCAAAATTCAGCCATAAGAGCTACTTTTCAAATTTAACTGGGCAGCCTAGAGTTGTAATATCTGGCAGCCCTCTGGCCAATGGCTGCTGCTCCCATTCTGTGGTCCGACCTAATGGCCAAGGCCAGGACCCCCACATCCCTCCACTGATAGCCACTTAGAACACAGTGACTCCTTTTGGGTTCTATTTAATGTCACCAGGGAAGAATTCAGGTAAGTGTGGCCACAGTTTTCATCAGCAACTGAGATGGCAAACTCCATCCCAGGCCACTTGTCATACCTGTTTTGGCCTTGGATCCAACCAATAGGTTCCTTAATAAGATGCTGTCTGCAAACCCCCTTTCTTAGAGCTGAGTGTGAGAGAAACTGCAGTGTTGGGCAGGAGGTGGGGATAGAGACCTCCTTAGAGCCCCAGGCAAAGAGTCTCCCAGGCTGCCTGGCCTTCAGGGGCTCTGGGACAGCCTGGATGTGGAACTTCTCCAGGCATGCACAGCTAGAGATCATGCTTTCGCAGAGCGTGGGTTCCTGGGAAGTAACCTAGATTTTTCTTACACTCTCTGGCTGCTTCCTGCTGTCTAAACAGAGGAAGTGTAATTAAGTTTATTATCTGTGACCTAATGCTAATTCTCCCTGCATCCTGCCTTTGTGTAAAGGGAGGAGGGTCATTGAAAAAGAAGTGTCTGGACTGAGCTTTATTATTGTAAACACTCTCAAGGGCACTAAAACAAATCTGCAGGATGAACAAGCTGGTGGAAGGCTTCATCCTCTGGAGTCATTTATAACCTCTCAAATTACGTATCTTGACATAGAAAAGTATAAGCCCAGATAGTAAGGGATGTGATATTTTGCTCTGGGTGCTTAAAATTGTACGTTATCAATGGATCAATGAATTAAAATTCCTGCTAACCTTCTTGTCAGATCACTTACTTGTCTACTATAGCTTTTTTATTTTAACAAGTAATTAGTTACCAAAATCAACATTTGGAACAGAAGACGAATGACACTGAGGTAAACCCGTATCTCCAAATATGTCATCTGACCACTCCACGCCTGACAGATGGTGTATAACAGCACTTTTAAATGCTTACCTGTAAAAGTCAGCTAAGCAAAGACCAGTTTAATAATGTTCCATGAAGACATGGTGACTTGAGAAGAGGTTTAATTAGCACCTTTTCCTTTTTAAAAAAAAAAATTAGGTTTCTTTTTGGTGATACTTTCCATATGTTACTTTCTGATGCTGGTGTTTTGGTCTGTTTCTTTTATTCTACATATGCTAATTTCCTTGATTAATTTGGAGTACATCTGCATGTAATTCTCTGGGCTTTTTATTGGCACAACCTCATAGCTTTTCACAGGACTTGGAGAATTCACTTTTCAGACAGACTCGGATTGTATCTAATTGAAATGCCAAACCTACAAAGGTGTCGGAGCCTAAGTGTGTAATTATGTAATTTTCTCTTGATCTTTCAGAGTCTTCCTGCGAGCGATTAATCAGTATGCAGATATGCTGAACAAAAAATTTCTGGATCAAGCCAACTTTGAGCTACAGGTAAGAGAAGAGGTAGACGTGCCCTTTGCTGGGAAATCATGCTAAAAAAATCATGCTCCGGTCAGAGCCAATATCTTACATTTTTAATCCTCGAACTTAATTGGTTTCCCATGCAAAGTACGGACATGGAATTTACAAGATGTACGACTGGAACCCGAGGGTTGAAAACTATGCCTTTGGAATATTTGCTCTGTTTAGCAAGGAGGGAGATGGAGCAGTTTTCCAGCAAGAGTACGGAAGCAGAGTGACAAGTAGGGAGTAAGCAGGGAGGCCACCCACATCTGTTGTAACAAAGGAGACTGTCTCAGACCCAGACCGTCCGGTGTGGGGAGGGAGGAATCCACAGAGGCAGCGAAGGGGGTTCGCATCCCTGAGCTCTGCTGGCTTTTAGAACTTGGTTCTTGGCCGGCTTGGTGCTACCTACAGTGGCCTTTCCCCAGCACAGACCTTACCCCCCATGGCTCTGGGTTGGGTCAGCTGATCTATCAGTTTGCGCCCTGTTTCTTAAGTGCTTGTAGAGAGAAGCAGGGGAGGGAGGGGATGGATGTGTGTGTGTGTGTGTGTGTGTGTGTGTGTGTGTGTGTGTGTGAGAGATAAGGATCGATCTTGCCTGGCACGATTTACCATGCATCTGGTGTTTGTGGCTTGAAGTTTCATTGCATTCTGGGTGTATTTCTGCTAATAATGATTTTTTTTTATTACTTAGTTTACTAAAGTTTGTTAATTAAAAAAATAAACATCCAGGGGCGCCTGGGTGGCACAGCGGTTAAGCGTCTGCCTTCAGCTCAGGGCGTGATCCCGGCGTTATGGGATCGAGCCACGTCAGGCTCCTCCACTATGAGCCTGCTTCTTCCTCTCCCACTCCCCCTGCTTGTGTTCCCTCTCTCGCTGGCTGTCTCTATCTCTAATAAATAAATAAAAAATCTTTAAAAAAAAAAAAATAAGCATCCAGATGCAAATGGCATGAGTTTCCTGGGCAAGACTGTTCACTGAGACAGAACCTATGCCCGTATTTCTTTATGATTTTTAAATGATAAATGTCTGTGTTATCTGCACTATGGAATATAAGTATATAATAATAAAGCAGGACCTGTAGACCTAGGAGTGTTACTTTTTACAGTTGTTAAGATTTTATCATTTTCTCTGCTTAATGCTTGTTTTCCCACATCCTAAACCACAGATATCGTCTCACTGTAAAATATTCATGCCCTGTGTATCAGCACCTCACGTGAAATATGAAAGACCCCTCCTCACCTTTTTCCCCTCTGTGGAGTGACTTGTAACTAATTGTGGGTGCTTCCTGTTGCCTAGTGAACCATTTGTCCAGACCTGTGCATGCTTTCTTTTGGCTTTTAACACACATTGGATTATATTCTGTATTTTTTTTTCAGTTCCGTCACATTTAGCAGTATACATATACCCATATTTGTACAGGCCCTCCTGCACCGAGGACCTCCAGGGTGTTCTGGTTGTCCCTGTTACAAGCAATGCATCTCAGTGCTGCATTGCTATAGGACTCCTGGAAGCCTTCACTGCCAGGCCGAGTGGTGAGAAAGCGTACATGAATGGACATTGATAAATTATCCTCCTGTAGCAATTTGCAATCCCACCAACCTTTTTTGAGAGCAGCCATTGTCTAAAATCATCTCCAGGACCAATTTCTTTTTTTTTTTTTTTTAAAAGATTTTATTCATTTATTTGACAGAGATAGAGACAGCCAGCGAGAGAGGGAACACAAGCAGGGCGAGTGGGAGAGGAAGAAGCAGGCTCATAGCAGAGGAGCCTGATGTGGGGCTCGATCCCATCACGCGGGGATCACGCCCTGAGCCGAAGGCAGACGCTTAACCGCTCTGCCACCCAGGCGCCCCTCAGGACCAATTTCTTTAAAATTGTTGTCTCTTATTTTTGTTGGAATTTCTCTGATTGCTACTTAGGCTGAGAATACTTACTGGCTGTGTGATTTTTACTGTGAACGATCTGATCATTTCCTGTACTCATTTTTCTATTAAGCTATTTGTCATACTTTTCTCTAAGTTGAAATTCATAATATGCCTAGTCATGGGTTTAGGCTTTTCGTATAGAAATTTTTAATTTTTCTGTAGTCAAATCTGTCATTTCTTCCATGCCTCTTGGTTTTTATGTTTTGCTTGGCAAATCCTTCTTTGCCTCCATGTTATAAATATAACTATTTATATAGTTAGTATCTGCTAATACCTTTATAGTTCTGCTCTTTTTTTTTTTTTTTTAACTTCCTGATGATTAATCTATCTGGTATTTTTCTAGTTAGTGTTGGGTCTAAGAATTTAAACTTCACTTTTCCCCATATCATTTCATGAATAGATTCGTCTTTCCCCGTGATTTAAAATGCCACCATAAAAAAACATAATTGCAAATATGTGTATGTGTATCCATTCTACTTCCTGTGTTACTACCTTCTGCTTTTATACCCTGTTAGTAGAGCCTGGACTTCCCTACGGTGTGCCACTGCAAAATGATCTTGGCTCTTCGTTTGTATTTCCTTTCCTTTCCTTTTTTTTTTTTTTTTTTTTGAAGATTTTACTTATTTATTTGACAGAGAGAGAGCACAAGCAGGAGGAGTGGCAGGCAGAGGGAGAGGGAGAAGCAATCTCCCCGCTGAGCAGGGAGCCTGATGCAGGGCTCAATCCCACGACCCTGAGATCATGACCTGAACCAAAGGCAGATGCTTAACCCACTGAGCCACCCAGGCGCCCCTTTGTATTTCCTTTTCCATATGAAATGCAAGATCAGCTTGTGAACCTTACTTTTTTAAAACGCTGCGTTTATTTTACTTGGGAATCCATTGAGTTTGTAAATAAATGTAGAAGAAATGTTACAGGATTGGGGGGAATACTTTGTAGTATTTCTTTTTTCCCATCCCATATAGGAATATTTAGGGCTTCTTCTTGTGTCCTTCATTGGAGTTTTCCATCTTATCCATATGAGCTCACCGATTGCTCTTTGGTTAGATAGTCGCGGATGTGAAGAGTGGCTGCTCTGAGTCTGGGCTCCTTTTTCCCAGCATGCCTGTCAGTGCTGCTCTTGTTCACTGTTTCATGAGGAACGACCCCAGGCTAGTTCCTCACGCCCACACACCTCAGCAGCAATGTGCTCTTTGGCCTAACATAGCACCTTGGCCCTTGGCGAGTGTGATGTGCATACGGATTGCTGTTCCACCCTTGGGTGCCATATGGCGGAGGCAGCCTTCAGTGCGAGCTCCAGGCAGCTGGTGCTCTGACGAGGCACATTTTTATGTTCTGACATCCTCATGTTCACCGCACAGTTCTGTCTACTGATGCTTCCTTCTCCTTGAACTCATCAACCCTGAGAGCCGCCTGCTTCCCTGTGCTCTGGCCCAGCCTGCCTCTCATTCTGGGCAATAAAGCACAAAGGACTCCTCACCTACCCCCCCCACCCCTACAATGTTGTAGTGTGTATTTCCTACAAACAGAAACTTTCTCTGACATAACTACAGTAAAACTACCCAAACCAAACTTACATTATTGCTACCATCTTGTCCTCGGACCCCGTTCCAGTTCAGACATCCCCGTCACAGCCGTCATGGCTTAGCACCAGACAGGTGCAGTCACTTGGCATACCTCAAATCACGCACAGTGTACTGTTTTTCGGTTTGTATTTTTACGTAATTTTTTTAAAGACTCCTTTTTTTTAAACATTTTATTTATTTAAGAGAGAGAGTGCATGAGAGAGTGAGCATGAGCAGGGGGAAGGGCAGAGGGAGAAAGAGAGAGAGAACCAGACTCCCTGCTGAGCAGGAAGCCCAACATGGGCTTGATCCCAGGACGCCCAACTCGAGACCCTCAGTCCACTTCACATGTAACCGATGGCTTTGGGCGAGTATCTGCACCACGTTGAAGAATCACAATTACCTGGGTAATTCTATAGCAATCAAATGAGCTGCTGTGTTACTAAGGAAAGTGCCCAGTTCATGAAAAGTGTTAGGTAAATGGAAGACCGCACTCTCTTACAGCTATGCTTTAAAATTCCCACTTATTTCACAGGCGACTAAAAATAGAGTCAATACTGTTAACACGTTATTTTAACATAGCCTTTTGCAACTATCTCATTTGATATAATAAATATTATTCCTGTTTGGTAAATGAGAAAGCCAACACCTCCAGATTTCTTCTAAAGACTGTGGAATGCCTTTCGGGCTTGGACACGTGATGGGAACTCTGCCCAGGCTCTTGCTCTGGGAGCAGGTGGAAGCCCCCCCCAGACTGTCCTCTAGCGCAAGCATGAAGGGTGTAGTGTAGGTGTAAAGGTCAGGAGTACGTCTAAATCTTCCCCATTTGTGATCCAAGAATTCTTCCTGCATCCTGATGTTCTTGACCTGGTCTTAAACATTGACATAACCAGTGGTATTAGTTCCATGACTTGAGGAATCTATGCATGATGACACTTTTATTTAACTAATTAATTAATTTATTTATTTATTTATTTGGGGGGAGGGGCTGAGGGAGGGAGAGAGAGAATCTCAAGCAGACTCCCTGTGAGCATGGAGCCCGACGCAGGGCTCGATCTCGGGTCCCTGAGATCACGACCTGAGCCCTAACCAAGAGTCGAGTGGTCCGCCAACTGAGCCACTTGGGCACCCCCATAATGACACTTTTATAATGGCCAATCTAGGTTACCGTGTTTAAGTAGGCAGAGATTCCACAGGTCAGAGCTTTATAAGAAAGCCATTTCATAGTAAGTTGTTAAACCACATATTGTCTGTAAGTCTTCGAAATATAAAATGTTTGATGTTTTTACAACTCTTTTCCTTAGTTATCTAGTGTTCATGTACATTTTTGGTACCTGAGAAAGTCATGAATTGCAGAACTCTATATACTATTGAGGAAGGGGCTCCGTAATGCACTGGTGACAGGAGCCAATAGTATTGTGTCCTTACCGCCTGCTCTGCACCCCCTGGAGGCCTCTGCTCGTACTCACTCCCGTGATCCTGTGACAACCCCATAAGACGGGCACTGCGAGACTCCCGCTTTACCTCTCGGGAAACCGAGGCTCGGGGAGGATCGATTAGTTGCCCGAGGACATGGCAGAGCTAGGGTTTGAGCACGTGTGCCGTGACCTTGGCACCCACGCCCAGCCCTGAACCACACGGTCGCCGGCTGCCCAGGCATGTGCTGCATGGAGGAAGTGTGGATTTCCGAACATTTCGGAAGTCTGTGTGGGGCAGCTGTTCAGCACCTCAGCGTCTCCCCCTTTTTGATTTTCAGCTTTGGAACAACTACTTCCACCTGGCCGTCGCTTTTCTCACTCAGGAGTCCTTGCAACTGGAGAATTTTTCAAGTGCGAAGAGAGCCAAAATCCTTAACAAGTAAGTCTGCGTCCAGCCCCGAACTCACGGGCAGGAGCCTGCAAGTCTGTTAGCATCATTGCCGTGTAGTCTCTGAGCCAACTTGGTACACAAATTGAGATGTAATCATGGTGTCTTGAGGGGTCGGTTTCAAGTCCCAAATCTGGTGTTGCCTTTTCTAACCCATGAATCAAGGTCTAAAACCATGGGGTTCGTTCTGGTGCGTTCCGAGTCAGTGCATTTCACCACCATGAGCACCACACAGAATGGGTTTCAGGAGATAATTGCTTTTGCTCTGCACCATTCCGATGTCTTTCCACACGTGCTTTTCTTTATTGTCTACTTGCGCAATGCTCCTTTGAGAAAGGAGGCGTCTTGTGCAAGCTGGTGGCACAGTTGGGATTGTTGAAGAACTCCTTAGAGTGAGAGCCACCTGGGGTTTCTACCTTTGTGACAGGTTACCCGTGTCGTGCTCTAGGCGGGGGATCTGAAGGGCTGGACTTGTCCTTGGACGACCCTAAGAAACCTCTTGGGAGCCCACGTCCCTGCCTGGGTGCTTGGGCTCGGAGTCCTGCATGGCTCCTGGCCCAGGACAAAGAAGAGAACTCTTGCGTGCTTTCTTTCCACACTTTGGGTCTTGCCATCTCTCTTTCTGCCTCAGTTTCCCTGACTTCTCTCTTCTCTGAGCACCCCTTTCATACAGACTTTTGAGAAGAGTTCTCTTACTGCTCCCACATCGCCATGTCGCCAGTCCCTGTGTGTCATTTCATAATTCCTCTGCTTTATGTTGACTTTTCCAACGCTTTGCCCTTCCCTGATGTTAGCTACTCCAGGGGTAGTCTCAGAAGGTGACAAAAGTGCTCCCCATGTTCTGTGAGTGCATCTCTCCCTTTCTAGCCCATCAAAAGCACGTCATCCCCGCGGAGTCAGCAAAAGTATTATCCAACATGTACACCAGTGACTTTCTAAGCACTCTGAGTATATTTTTCATATATAGTCATTAAAACCAAAACAGAAACTGTTCATTGGGTTCCCTCCTCATCCTCACTTTCGAGAAGAGGAAGGTGAAGCACGTTTTGAACAAGTCACGTGGCCAGTGCCACACACCCGATCATTCTAACCTAGGCAGTTCAGAACCCCAGACGTTCACCCGCGCTGCTCTTAGAACCTTAAATCCTTCCATTGTCCCATCTACATAAAGGTCAGCTTTTACCTCGTCATATTCCTTCATGCTTCCTTAGTTAGGTGGCTCCTGTGGGTTGGCCATTGTTCAGAAAGGAGGAATGCACCAGAAGGTTCAGGCCAAGCAGGTGCCCACCGGTGACTGCTGGGATGGCAGGCTGGCCTTCGCACAGCGCACGTGGGTCTGACTGCCCGCCCTGGCTCAAGAGACAGACGCCAGGTGGCACCTTCTGGGGACTGGCTCCATAGGGAAGCTTCTGCTTGGCCAAATGTACATCTTATCAGGGCTCGCATGACGACTGGTGGCTGCTGCTGTCCTCCTTGTTTTGATGCGCTCATGGTGGAAATTTCCATAGTAGAAGCAGAAATAACTGGCACACTGTGAGCATCATACGACTTACGGCGCCAGACGCCGGGGACACCTTGTTATCCAGTCCCGTGGAAGGACAGCTGGGCCGTAGCAGGTAGAGTGGCTACCTACATGTGCGTGGAGGTCACCGTGCGGTGAGGTTGGAATCCAGACCCAGCTCCAGCCGGCGGCACAACCCCATTCTCTGCCAAGCGCTCAGCGTGGCCGGCCCTTCAAGATGCCTGCAGGACAAGATAATTTAAACCAGAAATCTGTCTTAAAAGAGCTGGCATCTCCTGTGAGGTTTTTAGAGTAAAACCATTGATTCTGAGCATTCTCCAGGCTGGGGCCGGGTGGCTCTGCCCTGGGCCGCCTTTTGTCGTGTGAATGTTAACAGTCTAAGCTGAAGCCACGTCAATAAATGCATTAACCACACAGGGCCATGACCGCCAAAGAAAACGTTTGCTTCCCACATGGCCGTGTGCCTTCAGAGGCTTCAAAGCCAAGGAAAATTAAACCGGGCCAGCTGGTGTGTCTCCTTCCAGAGCTGCAGGGCTTCTGAATTGAGCTTTGAGTCTTCTCTCCCTCATAACCGTGGCAGAGAGTGCAGATTTTCCTTTTGAAATTTTCTCATGGATTCCCCAAAGGGAAAAAAAACCCATGCATTTTAGAAGTTGTCTTTGCAAGACTCTGGCAGGTCTGGCTCAGCTCCTATGCAGCGGAGGGGCCCTCTCCCAGGGACCTAGACTCAGTGTGTGGCCGTGACGGGCCACCAGGGAGAAGCATTCTCTGTGTCTGAGACACATGCTCCTGGCCCGGGAGCCGTGTGGCTAAGGTGTGTGGCAGGCTCACCCGTGCTTGTTGTATTCGTCATGCCTCTGTCTCTACCTTAAACACTTGATAATCAATGTGCCGTTTTATTTCTAAATACCAAAATCTACATAAGACATATTTAAAGCCATCCTACCCAAATGCTTAAATTTTCCCAGTGCCTAGAAAGGTTTTAATCTGCTTAAAATGGTGCTAGTGAAAAGGGAATGAGTGCTTGCTCTGTGCTCAGGGTCCTGGTGCTGGGGATACAGCGGTGAGAAGTTCACGGTCTCCGGCAGGTAGGTGTGCAGAAGTAACAGTGGTCGCATGGAGTGTCAGTGCTCACCGGATACCCTAGCCGCCTGCAGAGGGGCATTCAGGAGTGAATGTGGGGAGCCCAAGGCCTCTGGCGGGAGGACTTCCAGGCTCGATGGGGAAGGAGCAGGGAGGTTTCCAGGTTGGCTGACTGAGCCAACAAACAGCCAATCCCAAAGGGAACATTAAGTCCCAATGGACATGGCCTACTTATGAGCAGAGAGATGCTCTGGATTGTTGAAGCGTGAGAGAGTGACCAGACCCGGAGGGCTCGGGCAGAGCAGAAGGCCCAGTGATCTGGGAACTGACCCCACCAGTCTCAGCAAAGGAACTGGGTGCTGACTCAGAGCACAGTGGAGGATAATTCACTTGCTGTCTTTTTCTAGAGGGAAAGCCTAGAGGCTCTGAAGGCAACAGGGACTCGGCACAGGTCACCGTTTGTTAAATCTGTCTTCCGGGGCCCCCCGCGAATTCTGGGTTTAGAGTGAACTTATTTTGAATAATTGCAGTCTCTTAAACACAGAAGGCAGAGCGATGCCACACCCACTAAGGAGCCTCTGGCTGCTTCCCTTTGGGCCAGTCTCCTGCTCTACCAGTCCTGAAGCCAACCAGATGCATCTGTGGGAAGGCTTCACAGAGGAATCCCCACACACACACCCTTCACACCCCTGCTTACCCTTCTGTTCCTCTCTGCCAAGCCTGCAGCAACTCCCGTCTGTCCGGCTGACAGCACAGTGGCCCCAAACAATAGAAAAACCCAGTGTCAGAAGATCTGCCTGTCCATTCCCTCTTGTGAAGCCCCCTGTCCTCCTGATGACCCAGGTTGGGGAGATAATTACGATATTCATTCCAGAGACATTCCCCAAAGTGCGTGGGAGTAACATAAAATAATGGGCCATACCGTGCAGAGAACTGATTATGTCAAACCCAAATTGAGTATAAGATTTTCCAATGAACCACAAAATAAATAACCACCAGGAATCAAAGTCTATAATAAGAAAATGTAACTGACTCAGCCTTCAGACACCTTTGGTGCTGGTGACTCCCAGCAAAGGACAGAGGTGTTGCTGGCATGCGAAAACTGACCTTCATTTCTCCCCACCCCATCCCCCCATCCCCACCCCCCCCAGCCTTTGACATTATGGGGACTCAGGAAATATGAGTCAGATATAAAAAAGTTGGCTTTTCATTAGCAGTCGGCTTGATCATTTTAGTAGGCAGGACATGTGTGTCCTAGTGGGGGACAATGTGACCCATGACTGCAAACAGTCTTCTGTGTTCAGGACCAGACTTAGTCCTGGAAGAGAAAGGGGGTTCAGGCACTGGGCATCCAGCATAGCGAAGCATAAAAGGCTCACTTAAAATTTTCAGCCCGAGAGTCAAGTTTGAAGGCCAGCCCCAGGTCAGTGCATTTGAACCTGTGTGCAGAGACCACCCTCCATGAAGACCCTCTCCTCACTTGGTCTCCATGCTATTTCTCATCTTTATTTACTTATTTATATGCTTATTTTCATGTAGAATTCACACTTTCTGAGAGGACAGGTTCCACAACTAAGTCAAAATTCTACATAGACATTTATCTCCATCTTTCCAAGCACGGGGCTCTGAGATGTTCATGTGTTAAGTCAAACTAAAGACATTGCTGTTAGGGAAACTAAAAGAATCAGAGCTGCCACAAGATCCGCCTTGCACTGTGGCCTGATCTGAAGCTGGGATTGTGAACCCCAGATTATAACAAGAAATAGTTCTGGAAAAGTATAGCTCGCGTTTGTGTTTAAGAGACTGCAATTATTCAAAATAAGTTCACTCTAAACCCAGAATTCGCAGGGGGCCCCGGGAGACAGATTTAACAAACGGTGACCTGTGCCGAGTCCCTGTTGGCAAAGGTAAGTGTCCCGTGTGCCTGAGCGACGCTGTGCTCCGTCCAACACGGTAAACCGCGGGCCGCGCGGGATGTCGTGGCACATCCAAGCCCTGCGTGTGATAAGCTTTATTCCCTGGGTCACAGATGGGGTCCTACCTCCTCTCACCTCCCCCAGGGACTTGCCATTAAACCAAACATGTCTCACTTCACCTACTGTGTCCCTCCAGCGACCTCTGCATCTGACTTCATTCCTAAGCCCCCACCCACTGCCGACACAGTCTCCCTCTTTCCTCTGTTCCCAGAACCCCGTAGAGATTTTCCTCTTCCTTGTTGGCCTCTCCATTTCCTAGTCAGGCTCATAATCCTCCGTCGGANAGCTTCTCACGCCTTGGTCTTGGGTCTTCTCGTTCCTTCCTCCCCCCTTCAGATGGCATGTTTCAGTGTCTCAACCCTTCCTTGGGCCACGAAAGCAGCTTAATGGGTGTTTGTATTTGTTTCCTACAATCATCTGCCCTCATAGCGAACACACCCTGGGTGGCTAAAAACTACAGAAATTGATTGTCTCACAGTTCAGGGGGCCGGGAATCCAAATCAAGGTGTGGGCGGAGGCGGTTCCTTCTGGAGGCCTCGAGGGAGAGCCTGTTCTGTGCCTGTCATGGCTGGTGGTTGTCCCTGGGCCTTGGAGCTCGTTGGCTCTGGCTGCATCCCTCCATGCTCTGCCTCCATCTGCATGTGGCCTCTTCCCCGTGTCTCCAAATCTCCCTCCTCTTGTAAGGACACCAGTTCTTGGACTCAACTCCCCTCCGACCTCCGCAATCCAGTATGACGTCATCTTAACTTGGTGACACCTGCAAGGACCCTATTTCCAGAGAAGATCACCTTCACAGGTCCCGGGGGTTAGGACTTGAGTATGTTACTGTGGCGCACACGGTTCAACCCACAACAGTCATGCCCAACATACTTTTCTTCTTTTCTTTTTTTCAGTGAAAATAGAATATAAGAAAGCATCAGAATTTACTGAAGGTAGTAAGGTTGTTGTTTCATAAAACAGTTGTACACAGATGNGTTAGGACTTGAGTATGTTACTGTGGCGCACACGGTTCAACCCACAACAGTCATGCCCAACATACTTTTCTTTTCTTTTTTTCAGTGAAAATAGAATATAAGAAAGCATCAGAATTTACTGAAGGTAGTAAGGTTGTTATTTCATAAAACAGTTGTCCACAGATATTTATGTGTGTGCTGGTTAATAAAGTAAAGCATATTTCTTATTTCAAAAGCATTTTGAAACTTAAACTATACAAAGCTGCCTCTGTGGCCTTTGTTCACACTGCATCCCCCTTGGTCTCTGAAGGGGAAGGAGCGGGCTCCCTGTCCTCCAGCCACACGTCCTCCTTTGGTCCATATAGTTACCTACCCACGCCCTGCCACGGGGCCTTTGCAACTGCTGGTGCATCTGCCCGGCACGCTCTTCCTTCTCTTCTGTCTGGATTACGTCTTTCCTTCTTCAAATCTGAGGGTAAATTGTTCTCCCAGAGAACTGCTATGGCCAGCCTGGGCCCACTGTTCAACTCTCACTCCTCTGTTTTTCCTGAAGGGCCAATGATCATCACAGCCTTCACAGAACTGCTGTGTGCACATATGTGTGTGTTGATCTAGTGTGATTATTTGTTTAATGCCCATCTCCGTTACCATGCTAGTAGCCCCCCAAGGTCTGTGGACTTTGTTCTCCATGTTACATTAATATTCCCATATTAGCTCTGAGCCTGACCTCTGGTGAGTATTCAGTAAGTAATGAATCAGTGAGTAATGTTCCCTGAATGAATCACTGTAAATGACCATGGTAACCATGAGGGGGATGCTGTCATGAGGCCTGGTCTGAGCTTTAAGAGGAAGCACCTAGCCTGGCTGGAGTGCTCGCTAGGACACATGAGGACATCATCTCTCTCATTCTCAAAAACTCCTGGGGGATGAACATCATACATCATTACCCCAGTACTGCAGGTGAGAAGACTGAGGGTCAGAGCAGCCAGGTGACTTGCCTGGGCTGTCTGTGGTGGACATGAGTTTTCTGCTTCTTCGGTGAAGATTCATGAACCCAGGTGTTGAGATAAGGCCCCAGAGACCAGGTTCGTGCTATTTTAGCTCAGGGTTACAGGCCTGGATGTGGGATCCTATATCTACTTGGGCTGTGGGAAGCTTGCCTCCTTGGGGCTCCCTTGGGCCCGTTTTGCAGGTGCTCTCTGACTTGTCGGTGGGCACGGTGGGCGGGGTGCGATGGGAAGTGCCAGGTGACTCCAGCTCCCTGCCGCTCTAGCTTTCTGGAGTCGGGCACAGCGGTCCCGCCCGTCCGGGAATCTCTGCTTCCTCAGTGGAAAGAGGGCCACGGCAGTTTCTCTCTGCTCACCTGGTAGTCTTGTTGCCAGAGTCAGATGTGATCAGTGCCCTTTGAGAGATGTGACAGAGCGCTGTGCTGTGCTGAGTCGTCAGCGAGGCCGGGACTTGCCGTGGGGCAGAGCATGGGCCTTGGGGTCTGAAGACTTGGGTTCTCTTTCTCCTCTCCTTGCCTGTGACTTGGCCGAGTCCTTTGGCTTCTCCCTCTAGGACTGCTTCTGTTCCCTCAAGTGTAAGTTGTTGGAGAGGACTTAGCTCTGCTCTGTAAGGCTGCCACCAGCCCTGGAGCCTGTGGCCGGGTGATGAGCGTGAGCCCCAACACTTTCCAGTCCTGCTGCTCTCTCCTCCCCGGGAAGAAGGTCTGAATGGTCCGGGAATCCCTCTCGAGGTCTGGTGGCAGCTGTAACCATATTGGCAGATTATGCTGAAACACGTATGGACTCATCAAAGCCGCGTTCTTATTAAAACTAAAGAAAAGATCAGTCTCGCTGCCAGAGGGTCAGTCTTGCCCGTCACCTTCTGGCTCCTTGCTCCCCTTGTTACCTTTGTTCTGGCCCTGAGCACCTTTGTCTTATTTGAGTATGAAAAAAGCATTTTTAGCCCCTTGCTACAGCAGGCCCGACACTGGTGAGGGATGTGCTCTTGGATCTGTGCTGATACCCCCATCCCCAAATAATGTGAAGGCAGTCATTTTACACGTGCAGGACAGGGCAGTGTAAATGGAAATGCGAATCAGACATCCACGAGCATCTCACCCTCTGTCGGCACCGGAAGGAGAGAGGGCATCTGGGGGGAGGCAGGAGTGGCGGAGGTGTCAACCCCAGCTCTGGAGAAATGGCAAATCACTGTAGGTCACCAGACATTGGGTCACTCCGGAATGACCCAAACCACCTAGCATTTTAACCATTCTTTTCTGAGAGAGATTATTCCAGGATGAGAAGGAATCGCTTGGCTGTTGGATTTAAGTACTTAAAGCTTGCGTTCGTTGGTCAGTGGCAAGCCAACTACTGTGACCAGCACGCACCACCTCCATGGGGGGCTCTGGCCAGCTCAGTGTGCTGAGATCTGAACACGTGCTGGCAGGCTCTGGGGGGTCCTGCCTGTGCTATGGAGCTCTCTGGCTCCCCAGATGCCCACTCCCCTGAGAGGCGACTCATGCACCAGCACAGCGAGCGCCGGCACGCGTGTGAGCGTGACTTTGCGCTCCTCCCCGGTGGATGTCAGGAAGCTGCCAGCTGTATCCCCTCCTGGTCTGGGCTGCAGCAGCTGCGGGGGCTGCTGTGTCATTTGTGCAGGAGCAAAATGGGAATTGGGAAACTGCATCTACAAGCCCAGAGAGGATGCACACCTCAACGGGGACTTCGATCATGTGGACCGTGGGTGATGTGGAGTGCCAGTTAGACATTTTGCGATGCTCTCCTCTCTCCCACGGGCTTGATCCAGTAGCTTTGCTGACAGTGGACAGGCCTCTCCTCCCCGTGGCACTGGTGATGGGTGCGTTCCCTGGCAAGATCCCCCCTCTCTCACTCACCAAATTGACCCACATCAGCAGTCACCTGGTTTTCAGGCTGTGCTGGAAGGTAACTCGTTTACCCAGAGGACAAGCTTGTCCTCACAGGAAGGGGCTGACTCCCAGGTCAGTTTCTCCGTCTGTACACAGGGCCGTGGGTCCATGCAGGTGCAGCGGCCCCAGGATGACCTGTGACGGGGCGGCCAGGCTGGTTTCCCTGGTGGAGAGCATGAGCAGTCTGCAGCCCTGTCCTGCCGAAAGTGACAGATGGGTGCCTAGGGCCCTGGAGACGTTTCTAAGGTGGCAGCCGGCTATGGCTGTTGGTTTACCAGGAGGCTTCTTGCCTTGAGAGCCACAACCAGGTCATCTGTAAACACAGCTTCCCTTTCCACATTAGCTGACGCGAGGACGAGCAGAGCAGCGCCTGATAACCCAGCTGCTAAACTGTACTCCTGTACGATAATTGTGCAAATTATTATTTTTAATATAATCAGCTTTTTCCTTAGGCAATAAAGGAAAAAGTTAAATTGCTCACAAACTAATAAACGTTTATCTTCTGAAGCATCAAATTCCGTTTTCTCATGAAACACGCCCCTCCTCTGCTGACCAGTGGGAGGAAAATTAACATTTACTTTCCCTGATAAACAAAAACAGGGGAATGTTTGTTGGCATGTTTTGGTGCAGAGCCCTTCCTTACACTGAAAATGCTAAAGAAGGAGGGGAGATATTTGAAGGAGACCTCCCCCCTCTGATGTCCGTTCCAGGGCTTAATTTTAACGTGTGAAAGCTGCTTTTGTGAGCAGAGTTGGAGGATGTCATTTGGTGTCTGCAGTGCTGGATGCCAAGAGCACGCTCTGAAAACATGCTCCCCCTCAGGCCAGGGAGCCAGGTCCTCCTTCTCTTGCCATTAGAGATTGAAGAAGGAAAATACTGTCCTTAGTCTCCACCACCTTGCCATGTTCCCATGGGATGTGTGGAGTGGGGGGGACTGTTACATAATCCACCATGATGGGTAAGTGAGACTCCCTTGGCTGGATTCTTCCTCCTTCAGTTCTCTTTGGTGGCAAGAGAAGCATTGATACTCTTCTTTGTTTGTCTCCGTGCTGGGAGACTTTCATTGCACTTAAAAATAATCAAAGAGTGACTCAGCATTTCTCCTGTCCTCGGTTCTCAGGTATGGAGATATGAGGAGGCAGATTGGCTTCGAAATCAGAGACATGTGGTACAACCTTGGTGAGTAGCTGGGATTTCCGGGGAATCGGGGTGACTCTCTTGAAACTGTCATGGGTGATGACATTGGCCCTGGCTCTCACTGCCGGGGTGTCTTGAAAATCTGAATTGCTTCCCTTCCTCAGAGAGCAATTGCTACCTTTGCAATAGTTGTCTTCTGTAAATAAGAGGTAGGAAGAAAATCTGATCAGTAGGGCAAATAGAAAAATCAGTACAGTGCCCCTTTACATCAGGTGAACACAGCTCTGCCTTGAAATTTCTTTGCTTCCCGGCATCGCTAACATTCCCCCAGCTTCTCGGGCATCAAACGAGGTAGTTCATCCCACTGTTACATGGCCCACTGCTTATTGTATTCAATTTAACACATTCTACCCTCAAAGGTTTTTGTTTTTTTGGTTTTTTTCCTACTCAAAACTGGACCCTGTATATAGGTACACTGCCACCAGGTGGTGGTAGTAGAACATGCTTGTACACTGAAAACACGTGAGGGGCTTCCTGTGTTCAAGATGAGAAATTAACCGAAGTATTCATCGCTACAAACTTCCCTCTTACTACTGCTTTTGCTGCATCTCAAGTGTTTTGGTATATTTTGTTTTCATTTTCATTTGTCTCAAGGTATTTTCTGATTTCCTCTGATGTCTTTGACCCATTGGTTATTTAGGAGTAGGCTTTTTAATTTCCTCTATTTGTGGATTTTCCAGTTTTCCTATTTCTGATTTCTGATTTCATTCCATTGTAGTTGGAAAAGGTACTTGGTAAGATTTCATTCTCCTTAAATTTGTTAATTGTTTTATGACCTAAGATATGACATATCCTATTCCCCCACCCCCCTCCCCTCTGAAGCCCTCAGTTTCACGGAATGGGATAGGCTGGTGATGGGTAGTAAGGAGGGCACATATTGCATGGTGCACTGGGTGTTATACGCATAATGAATCATGGAACTTTACATCAAAAACCAGGGATGTACTGTATGGTGACTAACATAATATAATAAAAAATATTATTATAAAAAAAATGAAAAAAAAAAGATGTGACATATCCTGAGGAACATTCCATGTGCCCTTGAGAAAAATGTTCCATTGCTGTTAAGAGGAATGTTCTGTGTGTCTGTTGGGTCCATTTGGTCCCTAATGTTTGCCTTGATCAGTAAATATAAACAACCTAACTTTACATCTCCAGGAACTAGAAAAAGCACAGAGCCTGAAGTCAGCAGAGGGAAGAAAATAATAAAAATTAGAGCAGAAATAAATGAAATTGAGAATTAAAAAAAATAGAAAAACTCAACACCACTAGAGTTGATTTTTTGAAAAGAGGAGCAAAATTGACCAACCTTTAGCTAGATTAACTACGAAGAAAGGAGACTTAAGTAAATAAAATCAGAAATGAAAGCAGAACCATTACAACTGATACCACTAAAATAAAAAGGATCAAAAGAGACTATTATGAAAAATTATATGTCAACCAACCTAGAAGAAATGGACAAATTCCTAGAAACATGCAGCCTACCAAGACTGAAATTATAAGGATATAGAAAATCTGAACAAATGATAAGTAATCAGCAATTGAAAACTTCCCAACAAAGAAAAGCCCAGGACCAATAGCTTCAGTGATGAGTTGTACCTAACATTTAAAGAAGAATTAATGCCAATCTTTCCCAGACTCTTCCAAAACACGGAAGAGAAGGACGCACTTCCAAACTCATTTTATGAGGCAAGCTTTATCCTGATACTGAAACCAGATAAAGGCACTACAAGTAAAGAAAACTATAGGACACTGTCTCTGATGAACATAGATGTAAAAATCCTCAAATACTAGCAAACTAAATTCAACAGTACATCAATAGGATCATACCCCATGATCAAGTGGGATTTATCCCTGGGATGTAAGGATGGTTCAACATACACAAGTTAACAAAAGTGTTATACTACATTACCAGATTGAAGTATAAAAGCCATGGTTATTTCAGTAGATATAGAAAAAACATTTGATGAAATTTCATACCCTTTCATGTTGGAAACTCAACAAACTAGGTAGAGAAGTAACGTACCTTAACGTAATAAAGGCCACATATGACAAACCTACAGCTAAGATACTCAGGGGTGGAGAACTGAAAACATTTCCTGTAAGTTCTGGAACACAAGGAGGCCCACCCTCACCTCTCCTATTTAGCATCGTAACGGAAGTCCCAGCCATAGCAATTAGGCAAGAAAAAGCAATAAAAGCCACCTGGATCACAAAGGAAGACATTAAATTATCTGTTTGCAGAAGGCATGATCTTTTATATAGAAAACTCTAAAGACTCCATAAAAAATGTTATTAGAACTAATAGATTAAGAAAACTTAGAGGATACAAAATGAACATACAAAAACCAGTTGCATTTCTATACACTAACAACTATCTGAAAAGGAAATTAAGAAAATAATCCCATTTCCAATAGCGTCAAAATGAATAAAATACTTAAAAGTAAACTTAGAACAAGGAGGTGAAAGACCTGAACAGTGAAAGGTACAAAAAGTCAATGACAGAAATGAAGGAAGAAACAAATAAATGTAAAGACATCTCATCTTTGTAGATTGGAAGGCTTGATAGTGTTAAAATGTCCATATTACCCAAAGCAGTCTGTAAGTTCAATGCTATCTCCATCAAAATTCCAGTGGCATTTTTCACAGACATTGAAAAAATGATTCCAAAATTCATAGGGAACCACAAAAGACCCTAAGTTGCCAAAGCAATCCTGACAAAGAACAAGAGTGGAGGCATCATACATCCTGACTTCGAAATATATTACAAAGCTGCAGGAATCAAAACACTATAGTACTGGCACAAAGACGACATAGAGACCAATGGAACAGGATAGAGAGCCCAGAAATAAACCTGCACATATACAGTCAAGACAAGAGAGCCAAGAATATACAGTGGGGAAAGGATCACCACTTTAATAAATGGTGTTGTGAAAACTGGATATCTACTTGCAAAGGAATGAAACTGGACCCTTGTCTGACATCATATTCTAAAACCAACCCATAATGGACTAAAGACTTAAACATAAGACGCCCCCCCCCACCCCCGCCAAACCTTAAAACTCTAAAAGAAACCATAGGAGAAAAGCTTCTTGGTATTGGTCTTGGCAATGATTTCTTGGAAATGATAGCAAAAACACAGGCAACAAAAGCAAAAATAGACAAGTAGGACTTTATCAAACTAAAAAGCTCCTGCACAGTAAAGGAAACAATCAACAAAATGAAAGACACCCCGTGGAATGGGAGAAAACATTTGCAAACCATATATCTGCTAAGAGTTTAATTTCCAAAATGTATAAGGAAATCCTACAACTCGATAGCAAAAAACCAACCAATAAAAAATGGGCAAAGGACTTGCATTGACATTTCTCCATGGAAGAAATACAAATGGCCTTTAGGTTTATGAAAAGATGTGCAACATCACTGACCATCAGGGAAATGCAAACCAAAACCACAGTGAGATGTCCCCTCACACCCGTTAGGATGGTTATTATGAAAAAAGTAAAAGATAACAAGTATCAGCCAGTGTGTACAGAAGTTTGAACACTTGCACGGGATTGGTGGGAATGTAGTAAACAGCACAGAGGTTTCTCAAAAAGTTAAAAATAGAACTACCATATGACCGAGCCATCTCCCTTCTGGCTATACATCCAAATGAATTGAACTCAGGATCTTGACGAGGTATTTGTATGCTCATGTTCATGGCACCATTATTCACGATAGCCAAGAAATGGAAACAAACTAAGTGCCCATTGATGGATGAATGGATAAAGAAAATGTGGTATATGTACATTCAATGGAATATTATTCAGCTTTCTTTTTATTTTTTAGTAAAAAGGAAATCTTGCCAAATGCATAAACATTCCACTTACATGAGGTTTCTAGAGTCATACTCATAGAAGCCGAGAGTAGAATGATGGTTGCCAGGGGCAGGGGTGAGGCAGGGAGGAAGGAATGGGGAGGTATTGGTCAAAGGGTACAAACTTTCAGTTATGCAAGATGAATAAGTTCTGGAAATCTGCTGTAGAACATGATACCCAAAGTTAACAATACTGTGTCCTACATTTAAAAATTTGTTAAGAGGGTAGATCTCATCTTAAGTGTTCTTAACGACGTTAAACAATAAAAAGAAAAAAGAATATAATTAATAAAAAAAACTTTTTTAAAGTTTTTTTATTTATTCATTTGAGAGAGAGAGTGAGCAAGAACATGAGCAAAGGGGAGGGATAGAGGGAGAGGGAGAAGCAGACTCCCCTCTGAGCAGGGAGCCCAACTCAGGGCTTGATCCCAGGACTATGGGATCATGACCTGAGCTGAAGGCAGACGCTTAACCGACTGAGCCACCCAGGCACTCCAATAAAATGTTACTAATTAAAATAACATGATATTCTCTATTAAAACGTTAGTCACTATGCCATGCCATTCTGATAGGTAAGCTCCTTAAAGGAGTAAAGAACTGATAATTGGGCATCCTGTGACCATCTTGAATGGGTCCTTGATGAACCCGCCTCTGTCCTAGTGGAGATGAAACCCTTCCTGGCCACTGTTCTCCACTGTCAGCTCGCTTTGTGCAGAGGCGTTCTGGCGCCTTTCTTCAGCCTCCTGGAGGGTCCAGTGCAAGACTTCAGTAGCATTTCCCGTCTGAGCCTCCGGGGGGCCCTGTTTGTTTTGCTTTGATTGGCCCACGAAGCCTGTAGTGGCTACAGGGGGCCTCCCCTCCCCCTCTCCCCACTAACTGTGTTCTTCTTTCTGAGGAGGCAGGTGTCTGTCCGGGAAGGGGGAGGGGAGTTACCCACATCTAGTTACCCACAGTGCCCTGGTTAAGTTTGTTCCCCCAAGACTGGAACATCTTAATTGCACCCCACCTTGCTAGGTGAGTAGATTCCTGCTGTCTGTGTCCTGGCTAGAGACCTTGGCCAGAAAGATGCCCTGATGTATCTGTAGTCCTTGGGAAGAATGAAACAGGGTGATGAAAACAGAACACGGTTTTCCCTGAAGGTGGGGTACTGGTCCCGAGGACCCTCAGAGCAGACAGGGGTGGGGGTTTGGGGACCTCGCCTGCGGTCTGGCTTTGTGGTCAGCAAGTTCACAGTGGTCTGTTTTCAGCCGAGCCAGATTTCCTCATAGTGGGGTTGATGGCTCATCCTTCTTGAGTTCCCAGATGTCAGCAATCATGTGTAAAGGAAGGCCCTACCACACCTCTAGGGAAAGTTAGAATTTCCAAATATCCTTTGTCCATCTGTTTATATGAAGGATGGAGCCTTTTTCAAATGGGTGTTACATGAAAAATAAATGCAGAAGGCCTTGGGGAAAAATACTATAAGATATTCTATAGGTAATACTAATAACATAGAAATTAAGAAGTTAGGATTTAACATGAGGCACCAGCTGGGTTCCCAGGAGTCAAAATCCAGCGCAGAAGCTCCCAGGGGGTGATGACGAGCCGGTTGGAACGGCCCCGTCTGCTCACGCTATCCACCGACAGGGAGCCTGCACCCGGCATGCTGTTTGGGTCTCAGGCACTTGAGGTCCTCTTAAGGAAACTCTTTGCTGGGTTATTGAGAGGGACCTTCCCGCAGCAGCTTAAATGCCCAGAATTTGAGTTATGACCCCAGGCCGTCAAAGGGCTTCCTGTTTCTCCAACACTGAGCATGCCGGGTGCTGCCCTGTCCTTGGTCTTCCTGCCGCCCGCCGGGGGACAGAGGAGGAGTCCTGGCTCCAAGAGACATGAATCCTACTGGAGTTTTCTTCCTACCTTGCCTCTGCCTGGCTGTGTGGCCTCCCCCATGACCCAGTCTTTCTGGGCTTCCATCAGTTTTCCAGGCTGTAAGAGAGGTTGGACTGAAGTTTTCAAGAGCCTTCCAATCCTGATGGTCTGTAATTCTTTATATATGTATGATGATCTCAGTAATGAAATGCCAAGTCTTCTAGAATAGGGAGGAGGGCCATTCAGGATTCATTTTAATTGATCATGCTCTGACAGATGCATTTGTCATTTGCCCTGGGAGGCCAGGCACTGCAGAACTCTCGCCAGGAAGGGACCAAATACAACCCCATTAGAGAGCACAGCACAAGGCAGAGACTGACGTTCAGAGAGCGGCATGGAGGGACCTGCTCTCTGCTGGCCGTGGGGGAATCCGGGCTCTCCTAGCTTCCAGCATCCACCTGGCAGGTGCTGTGAGCTCCACCTGCACGAGAGCCCCCAGGCCTCTCTCACACGCTAGCCTCCCCAAGAGAGTGGCAACATCTGCTTGTTGTTCAGTTTTATTTCTCAAGCGCACACTGTGAGTTCGTGTGTTTCCCCCCAAAGGAGTTTTAGGTATGATTTCAGATGACAGTGCTTCATTCTGAAATGGCTTGATACTTTGTACATCACTTAGGATAACTGGAGGCATCCCCCCTGGCAGATAGTCAGACTGATGATTAACATACGAAAATGCTGTTTTCTTGGGCGCCTAGGTGGCTCAGTTGGTTGAGTGTCTCCCTTCAGCTCAGGTCATGATCTCGGGGTCCTGGGATCGAGTCCCATGTCGGGCTCCCGGCTCATCGGGGAGCCTGCTTCTCCCTCTGCCCCTCCCCCTGCTCCTGTGCACACGCTTGCTCTCTCTCTCACAAAAATAAATAAATAATCTTTTTTAAAAAATAGGAAAAAAATAAATAAATTGCTTTTTTCTTGCTTGATAAATAGTTGTTGCCCCGACTCAGCCCCCACCTCGGCCCCTTAGTGCTCCGCCAGGACCCTCCCCTCCTCTATGAGGATCACTGAAGGGTCACTGCCTGGTATGGAAGCAGGCTCCAGAACTCAGCTCAAGCCATGACTGGACTGACTGATGGACATGCCTGCCTTTTTGGCATTTCTTTCTTTCTATAAAAATTATGTTCCTGGTCACCTCTTTAGTCCCTGGGACTGACCAACATTTGCAACTGGCCCCATCCCCATGATTGTGGTGAAGATACGAAGGGCCCCGGGTAACGTGAGCTGCTTTGTGATGCCACTTCCAGGCCCTGGGGAAGGCTCAACCTTCTGAGGATGCACCCTCAGGTGTAAATCAGCTCTTTAAAGCTGTTTTGGAGCGGTTGGCTCCCTAGACATTATCTTTCCTTATGCTCCATAGGCTGAGTCAAGCGGGAGGTCTTTGATTTGTAAGGTAAGGGATGCAGTCAGGAGAGCAGACGTCCCATTGCATCCTGGCAGTTGCTGATTTGAATACGGTGATGAATGCGTAAGAATTGTGTTTTGCATCTTTTCAGCCAGGAATGTGTACTCCGTCCTGAGAGGCGGCCAAGTGTTCAAATATAAACCGTGACCTTGGTCAGTGAAGGGTAGGAATCTGGTAACAGCAAGAAATAACCACCAGCCAACACGATTGGGTTCCTTGCTTGTAACATAATTACATTATTTTTTGAAAATTAAAAACACATGATAAAAGTATCGGCTGCCCAAGGGATCTGCCCCAGCAGCCCCTCAGAACAGCGAAGAACGGCTGCATAGGGTCACCTCAGGCTGCCTGGCTCTTTCCTACTGCAAATCTCAGGTGTGGGAGCCTGCCCCAAGTGTCACTGCCAAGGCCTCCACTCTAGAAGTTCATGACAGCACATCTCAGTTCCCCAAAATGCACACGGCCTATTTTCTACACAGCTTTTTTTTTGTGTGAATGGGCTCAGGTTTGGAAACATACTGGCAGGTTGATCCAGCCAGCACTGCCAACAAAATAAAAATGGAAGTCAGGCATATTTATCATCTTAACAAAAAAATGTATTTATGTGAATAAATGTTATGAGCCCAGGAAACTAAGATCAAAGGCCTTTAAAACACTGTGTGATTTGTCATTCTTTGAAGCCGACTTCGGGTTAAAATAAGGTCAAGAGCAGTTGGAATAAGGACAAGGGCATGAATGAGAATTTGGCTTCTGAATCGTTCTTCTTCCTTCCGTTCTTGTGGTTCTTATGCCTGCAGCTTTAAGACATCTTACATAATCGTCTGTGGAAGTGCTTCATTTTCTCCAGTTCACAGGGTCTCTGGTTTGTCAATATATGGCACAAAGATAATGAAGGGGAGTTATGATATTTTTGCCTTTGTTCTCAATGCTGCCCCAGTGGTGGGTTCAAAAACTGTCTAATATCAGGAGACCTCTTTCCAGAAAACCAAACTGAGTAATACCAAGAAGTAGTTATGCACATTTCATTCCTTTTCACAAACAGTGTCATGTCCCTAAACCATGTCTCACTCGGATATATGTAGATATAAGCATAAACATGAAGGCATAGGTGCCCCAGACTTGCCGTCGGGCTAAGTGTGGTCCGCTGCTTGGATTTTTGGTCAGTAATCGTTGACCATTTGTTCATCTGTGTTGTCATCTACCTTCAAAGACAATTGGTAGGACACACCAAAGATTTTTAAAATAAAGGCAGAAAAACTAAAATGTGAGAAAAAAAAAAAGCTCTCTGCTCTATTAATCTGTTCTTGTGAATTGGGAAAAAGATCCATTTCCTTTTCTCTTGCGATACCTCAATTTATTTTTTCTCTTGGTCTGTCTCAGCCTCCCAGGTGGAATGTCACACAGAGTATCATCCTTCCTAGACTTGCCCGGCTCCTCGTTGTTTGGTTTGATGGGTGCAGGTTACAATGGCCTTGTCTTTGTTTGCTCTTCTGGCCTCCCTGGTGGCCTTCCTCTGTCTCATCTCCAGCATCCAGCTGCTTCTCTCGGGCCCTCACCCAGGGCTCTTCTGGACCACGGCATCTATCTCTTGACTTGTTCTATCTTCTCTCTTTCCTATTCTCAGGTCAACTCTCGTCTCCTGCAGGCTGCTCTTCCTGAAGCACGAGGCATGCCCTCTGTCCTCGGTGGGGGTGCTGGGCTGTTGCAGCGAGGGGCATGTGCAAGAACAGCAGCCACAGGCATCCCTGCCTCCATCCCTGGGAGCCTCCAGGTTGGGGCTGGCTGGCTGCTGTTTAACTAATCCGCCACCAATCCAATTACCTAACCTTATTAGTCACATCAACAAGGGCTTAAATTGGCTTCACTTTTATAGCAGATGTGCAAACCTAACGAAGTGAGGGGAAGACAGGGTTTTTCGTTTTTACCAAACAGTCATGTTTTGAACCTATGTTGTAGCTTATTTTTTAAAAGTGTGCTGTGTCTTTCTGAGTGGGGCTGTGAATGTGCTGTCATTTGTGAAACACGCGTTCTGTCTGGGCAGTAGTGTGCTCTTACAGCTGGAGTGGACAGTGAACCTGCCGGATGCAGGAGAAGAACCTGCCATTTTACTCAAGATTAAACTGCACCAAACCATTATTGGAATTCCCAAAGCCTGTATTATAGGTCGGCTTTTCTCCGGTTCCCCGGAGTTGCAGCCCCCGTGTTCTTCAGCTGTAGTGGAGGGACTTGCGTTAGAATGTTCTCACACATACATTTCCCCAAAAGTCTCCTTCTTTCCTCTACTTCTGCAAGAAAGCATGAATCTTCATCCAAAAGAGGTGTGTCCTTGTCCTCATCCTTGGTGTTACTGGCCTTCCCCCTCCTAGGTCCAGGCACTGAATGGGTTGGCCTGGTTGTGGGATGGGGAGGCATGGAATTAACCTTTCACGTGCTATGTCCTCCTGCTGGCCTGGGACACGCTTTGCAGCACCTCAGGCAGTGCCTGATGTCAGCTTGGTACCGTTGTGCTGGACAGATCCTCACAGGTGATGAGGAAGCTTTGTGATGGCCAGCTCCAGCAATTCCTGGTTCTTCCAGCCCTTTCTAAGACTCTTGTGTGATGTGGATGCCACATCTCTTCTCCTCAGTTGTCTCCTACTGCCTCCCTCCTGTCCATGAGTCCTGGAGGACGGATTCTTGATCTCTCTCCTTGCCACTTGCCCACTCCTCAAGTCATCCCAACAGTGTGTTCACTGTCCCCCGTGCCCACCCACCCCCACCCTCACCCCAGTCCTGGGGTAACACGTTTATGCTTGAACTGGGGACTTCGGGAGATCTTGACTTTTTTCAAAGCAGAGCTCCTACACGTGAAGACTTCAGGATCTGCTCGGCTAGCGTGCAGAGGCTTGGAGGCCTGGGCATCTTGGTGCCCCTTACATCATCCCCGTGCACCGGCTCAGCCACATTACCCCAAAACAGGCCTTCCGGGGCCTGAAACTAATGTCTCCTCGGTGTCGCTGACACCCCCACCCCCAAATCAATAACGCTCCGAGTCTCAGCCTCACTGGATTTTGCTTCATAAAAAAAAGCATACTGTTAAATTCCCTTCTGGCACCTTTTTAAAGAATTCCATTCGTTATGTCTTTGGGAAAAACAGAACTAACAGCTGAGAATTGCGGCAAATGACCATACAGGCTGTATACCATTAATAAAAATGGAATAGAAAAGTCTCCACAGCAAAATAATATTTTCAATCATGGAGCAATTTTCTGTCATCTTTGTGAGGGTCGGTGAAATGCTCCACAACATCTGGAAAGTCCCACTTAGTCGTAACACTACTAGCACATGAGTAATCTTGGCATCTTCGATGTTTGAGGTCCTGTTTGAAGAATCTCTTTCTACAGCCTGTACTGGTAACCCTAAGCTAATAATTGAATAGCCCAAGTGGATGTTGGCAGCTTCTGCCACTTGGTGGGAGGGTGTCCTGTGGGTGTGAGTTTGGTGGCGATTTTATCCCATTTATTCTTTAATTCTTTGGGATTTTGTTTGTTGGTTTATTTTTGCTTTCGATTTCAAAATACTACTTGATTTTATTGTTTTGGACGCTGAAGGGGAACATACAGCACAAGAACTAGGCTTTTATTTCATTGAGTCCCAGACCCAAGAGTCTGAGAATCATGGAAATGAATGCCCTTGAGTCTGAGAGTTCTGATTACATTGAATTCTGTTCTTGCAAGCCCTCCAGCAAAGAGACGCCCACACTCCTGTATCTTTTTTTTTAAAGATTTTATTTATTTATTCGACAGAGACAGAGAGACAGCCAGCGAGAGAGGGAACACAAGCAGGGGGAGTGGGAGAGGAAGAAGCAGGCTCATAGGGGAGGAGACTGATGTGGGGCTCGATCCCATAACGCCGGGATCACGCCCTGAGCTGAAGGCAAATGCTTAACCGCTGTGCCACCCAGGCGCCCCACTCCTGTATCTTTTTTAGCCAGATTAAACAGGACTCACTCTGAGTCCAGGGTCATTGAATACGGCCCAAAGCCACTTCTCGGTGTGTGTGGTGTGGACATAGGCAGCGGCCGTACCTGTCTGGTGTGTTGCCAGACAGCCAGGCAGTGGACAGTTCCCCAGCCTTGGGGCTCTTGGGCTCTAGACAGAAGCTTCAAGGTCAGCGAATAGCCTTCTTTTTGGACTTGGAAGGATGTGGGGATTTTAGAATGTGAGATATGTAGTGCCGGAGATTAACTGTGTAATTAAGTTTACAGAGCAGTTAAGCAAGAGGAATGCAATATACATAAAAATATTCGTGTGTCTGAGCAGAGGGATTAAAGGCCGTGACATGCTGGGGGTACTCGGTGACTTCTAGGATGTCACCATGTGAGCACAGAGCCCAGAGGATGTGGGAGTGCCAGGTCGCTCCCTGCCCAGCCGTGCTGGCTTCTTTGTCCCTCAGCCCTGTTTTCCCTGCAGGTACAGTTCAGTGTTGTTCTCCCTCCCGCCCCTCCTGTCCACACTAATGAGAAGGGACATGGTTCTGCAATCCTAATGGATTGGCCCAGTTCCTTCTGGAAGATCAGAAATTGAGAATCTGATTCCTCGGAGCTCTCTGATACCAGGGAGTGCTCTCAAATCATGCTCCTACCTCCAGCACCAGTGAGCACATTTTCTTGAACAGCAGGAGAAAGCAGAGCACTGTTGGACAAAGAGCACATTCACTGAGGCTTGTTTGTAGAAAAGTCAAACAAGCGCTTTTGTGAAGACTGTGTGCCTAGATTTCAGATTTCACCCCGTTCTTGATAACCTCCAAGCACTTTATCGGTGTGGTGAATTATTTATGCAGACCCTTCCATCTGGGTCCAGCTCCCTTACTTGCTCTGACATAAGCTCCCATCTCTTTTATAAATGTGTTCCTGGATGCCTGGAAAATGCAGGACTGGTTCTTGACATTTATAAATGCATTATGGTGGGAATGGTCAGTGTAACTCCCAACAAAATTGATGCATTCTAAACCGAATAGAATTGGCTTTTGGATTATCCACTACTGAGATCCTTCACTCCATGATCCCTTAAATTGGAGCCAATAACCCGTGGTTAACTGTGGCGTCAAGTGGCAAAAGCAGTCATTCCTTTCAAAGTTAATTGAATTAACAACGCTGTCAGTACCCCTGTGAGTGCAGCCCCCCCACCCCCCGCCGCTCCACATGTTTGGCTTTACAGCAACCTTCCGAAAAAAGCCCTAAATTTATACGTGGGCTCTGTTTCATATTCTTGGAGGACCGCTCGTATTGGATGCTTAGAGATGCTCTTCAATATTTTAAGTTGGACACCCTGTGGACATTTTTGTAGTGATACTGGGGATTCCGAAAAGAGAAGAAGTAAGACGATTTTGCTTATCACATGAGTGAGCCTCTGCCACCTTTTCAGCAGCACAGTAAACCCTTGCTAATTTTAACCTAACCATAGAGAACCCTGCTGCACATTAGCAGACAGCGTGCATTTATGAGTCAGATCATCAGCATACTTTTTTATAAAACCAGCTCTGCTCTACCAGCAAATGGACTTTCTCCAGTGTATTTGGACAGGATCGTTTAGTGCTGATGATAATGATAACGGTTCGCAGCACACTAACAAATTGATCTGAGTATATTCTGTAAAAAATAATGCAGACCCTGGAATGAGAGGCTGGCTGCATATCGGGGGTATTGAATCCTTGCTGATAAGCAGAATAGGGTTGCCAGGTGTTTGTGCAAATTACTTGGTGTAGAGGTTAGTAAAATTAGAATCAGCTGTGTTCTTCTGATTTACTTATCATTCATCCGCTCATTTTAGGAAACATTAAATTCATCAGTCAAAATTTGATAAGCAGCATACTTAAGGAGCTGGAGTCCCCTTATTGCCCTTGTTGGTGACAGCTAAGTTTACGTGGAAGCGGAGTCAACATCGCGTTTCCATAAAGTAGACTCCCAAGTTCAAATACGCCTGATTAACGAGTGATCAACAGTTGAAATGCCTGCGTGTGTGCCTGCATTAGGATCAAGCATGTTTTCCTGCATTCCCTGTGCCTTCCTCGTATGCTCATTGTGTGGCGTGCAATCGTGTGTTTTAACTGCGTCTTATTTTGTACATCTATTATTTGTTCTGAAGAATCAGCACTCACCAGACTCTTTCCCTGTGGTGCTCCTATCGTGGTTCCTCCTGGGAAGTGGGACTGGCTTGAAGCATCAGCGTTTGGGCTGAGGGCAGCTGATCTGCCTCGTATTTGATTCCCAAAAGGCCCATCTTTTGCAGAATTCTTCACTGTGAAGAACAAAGTGCTAGTGGGTTTGTATCAAAAGGTTGTTATTTTACAGGAGAGTCATTATCATGAGGCTTCAGGTAAAAACAATAAAACAAGTTCTGTTTTCTTCTTCGCTGGAGCTGCCTTTTTTTCCTATGTTCCTAAAATCCCTGAACTTTTCAGGCCAAACAGAGTCAAACAGAGGGTGTTTATTTGGGGAGGAGACAGCGGGGAAAGATCAAGGAGGGAACCACAGGATGCGCTGAGGTCTGGCTTCCGTGATGTGGCCGAGTCCTTGATGTCAAGCAGGAATCAATGCGCCTCTCCAGTCCTGTTTAAGCCTTCACTTCATCTGTACTGTGATAAAATTGTGGCTTCGGGCAGCAAGTCCTGATCAAGGTCAGGCAGCTCTGTGCCTGTCTGAGGCTCCTCCCTGGGTCTCCCAGACCCCCTGCCTTCTGCCTCACGAGGCCACAGTCAGCTGCCCCCCCATGGCAGCAGCAGCACCCTGAGTGCCCAGTGTGGACCAGATGCCTGCAGCCCCTGTTGCCAGCCCTCAGATGAGTGTGTTCACCCCTTGGCTTGCATGGCCAAGAGCCCAGGCTGTGTCTCAGCAACCTGCTGGACCTATGAAGCCCTCCCCAGCTCCAGCGTAGCAGTAATTCCCCAGTGATTCATGTGCCCATAGCACATTCATGCCATTAGAACGTCGACACCAGGCACTGTTCTAGGAGAGACCCAGCGAGACAGAAGTTCTTTCTCTCACACAGCTTAAATAATTATAGGATCCTAGTACGAGTGGGAGACGGGGATCCTTCCACGGGAAAGCATTGCCTGAGCATGTGTTTGAAAGGGATCCTAGGGGCACCTAGCTGGCTCAGTCCGTTAAGTGTCTGCCTTCAGCTCAGGTCATGATCCCAGGGTCCTGGGATTAAGCCCCATGTTGTTCTCCCTGTTCAGGGGGTGGGAGGTCTGCTTCTCCATCTCCCTCAGCCCCTCCCCGCTGCTTGTGTACGCATTCTCTCTCTCTCTCAGATAAACACATAAAGTCCTTTAAAAAAAATAAAATAAAAGGATCCTAGAGACCCCTGCCTACACACAGGATGTTCTTGTTTTCTGAACCCTGAGTTTAGCTGTGTTTCCCTCAGTTCCTCCTATACCCGTCTCCTTCAGTTTGGTGTGGCTGTCTCCCGCTCCGTGGGAACTAACACTCACAGGCCTCCTTCTTCCCTGGCCCAAGTTGATGGGTAATTTCAGGGCCTCTGCAACATGGCGGTCGACTATAGAGAATCCCATACAGAGGTGGCCCTGAATTCTGCCAGGGATGGCGGACTGGGCAGCAAGGATGGGCACTTAGATCCATCATTCCCGAAGTAGTTATTTCCAGCCTGGTCAGCCACGAGGTTCATGACCGCTGTGACAAATCTGAAGATTTGTACCTTCCCAGAATTTAGAGTTTTCCCTAAAACTCCAAAAGACAGGGTTTGGGCCCAAGAGACAGTTCTAGGGATCCTTTCCCAGTGCTATGCTCTGGAAATCCGATCAGAAGCTTTGTGGTGTTCAAGGAGAAGGCCTGGAGATGGACCTTCTTGAGATGTCTGCTGGTCTTTTAGAGACATTGTCCCTCCTGTGTTGTATAATATTTTTTTCAACCAAAGTGAGATATTTCCCCATATCCATCAAGAGGAACGGCAGTGAAGTGGCCCCTTGGATGTTTTGCGATTACGGAGAACTCTTTGCTGGCAAGTGAAATGCCATCTGTTCTTTTCCAGGAACCACCGAGCTATTTTAGATGCGACTTGTTCGTGGAGATGAAGTTTGAGACGCTTTTTCATGTTGCTCCTTGATTATTTTTCCTACGGTTCTCTCGTCTTTCTTTCTCTGGTTCTTGCTCCTGCTATCAGAATATACATGTTTAGGCTCCATTAACCAGGGAAGGAAATGAAAGATTTCCCCTGTGACAGGAGATCATCAGACATCTCCAGGGGTCCAGGGATGGCAACTCTTAAATGAGATCAGGCTTCAAAGGCTTAGGGTAACTAACTATCTGGTGATGATCTCTCACCGATTTACGTACTATTGATGCTCAGTTTTAAAATGAAATATCCGCCATGCTGATTATTTACGCTTCCTGTGTTTAATTATAGTTTGAAAATGAGATCATCACCAAGCTGGATCATGAAGTGGAAGGAGGCAGAGGAGATGAACAGTACAAAGTGTTATTTGATAAAATGTAAGTGTTGATTAACAGTAGGATTTATGTCAGAATAGAGACAGAGAGACTGTAATTAGACTACAATGAACTTTGTAGCCCAGAAATAATTAAAATGTGTTAATAATGGGAAATATTTTAAATTGCACCTCAGTCAACTTTCTTTTTCTGAGCGTGATTAACAAGGTGTGCTTAATTATTTTTCAGCCTCTTGGAGCACTGCAGGAAGCACAAATACCTCGCCAAAACAGGAGAAACTTTCGTCAAACTTGTCGTGCGCCTGATGGAAAGACTTCTGGATTATAGAACCATCATGCATGATGAGAACAAAGAAAATCGCATGAGCTGTACTGTCAACGTGCTGGTGAGTGAAATGCAAGTTAATTAAATTTCCAATCTTCACAGTAAGCCAGAAACTAAACCAGAAGTTCAAAACCTCATGGCAGCTGGCCTCGGAGTTTTCCGAGGCGGAATGCAGCCTCCTTTGCTCATTTCCTTGTCTGTTGCAGAGAAGGGCAAATGAAGAAGTGTTTTGCGGCTCTCCTGTAAACAAGTCTGCAAAATCATCTCCCCTCCGGGGGTTTCCAGGTTGTTCCTGGGGCTGAGAATGATGAGCCATCCTGTTTTGTCGTCAGGGTAGCACCCTCGTTGATGGGAGGTCTCTGGTGCTCATCATTAGGACATTGCAAACATGTCCTGTAGTGGGTTGGATGGTGGCCCCCAAAAGATAGGTCTGGCTCCCAATCTTCAGACCCTGTGAATGTGACCTACTTGGACAAAAAGGCTCCTTGCAGATGTGATTTAGTTAAGGGTCTCGAGAGGCAGTCATCCTGAATTACTATCCAGGTGGGCCCTAAATCCAGTAACTAGTGTCCCTATAAGAGACAGGAAAGGAGCTGCACAGAGGACCACGTGAAGGTGCGGGCAGAGACTGGAGTGATGTGGCTCAAGCCAAGGGACTCTTGGAGCCACCAAAAGCAGGGAGAGGCAGGGTAGGATTCTCACCTGGGGCTTTTAGAGGGAATGTGGCCCTGCTGATGCCTCGATTTCAAACTGTGGCCTCGAGAGCTGTGAAAGAATATATATCATTTTAAGCCACAGGTTAAGGTTACGGTGATCTGTTACAGCAGCCACAAGGAGCTAGCTGATGGCCTCATGGAGAGCAGGGAGCTTGGGTAAACTTGGCCACTGCCATTGATAGGCCTCTTGCACACCTGCTGTCACTGTGACATGGCCAGGCCCTGCGGACACCCCCTTCCTGGTGTAGTTGTGGTGCAGTGAGCTCAGGGTGCTGCACTTTCAGGAAACTTGATGACAAGCTCAGGGGCAGGGAGTGGTTGGCCAGCCTCGTCACTGTCAGGAGCCACGTGACCCCCGCATCTGCCTTCAGAGCTCTCCGCCTGTCTCTGCGTCATCCTCCTCAGTCACTCCGAGAAGGAGCCAGAAAAGCAGACTCTTGGCCCTGAGATCGTTTGCCTCAATTGCCCCTGCCTGTCACAAGGCAGGAATGCAAGAAAACATTACTCCTGCTTCATGCTACCTGCTTCACTTCTCTGGAGTTTGTATGTCACCATCTGCTCATTAGATGGCACGGAGATGCTGTCTTCACTTCCATAACTGCCCCCCCCGCCCCCGCATTGGAATGGACTTGTAGGCACTTTGCACTCGTAGAAATGGACTTTTTTGCCAAGAAGAGTATGACCCATCATTCGTTCTTTAGAAAACCACCAGAGATGCAATAGGTTTAAAAACAAAAGGGGATATTTTCACCTTCCATCCGGTTTATTGTGCTTTGCGTGAGGACCTGGCAACCAAAAGCCCATGAGCCACCTCAGCCCCTGCTCTCTGTGGGTAGGCAACCTGGTTGACTAATGAGAAATACCTTCTATAGCAAGTTTTCTTTTCCCTAAACATCTGTATATGGAGGACTTCTGGTTTCTGGTTTAAAAGGAGCTTGGACTCTTCACCATAAGAAAAAATGCTGGAAAACCAAAAATCAACAACTCTTCTTAGATCCATCTTCTCAGATCTACAGGGAAAACTGCTGCCCCCCAAATTGGAGAGACAAGAGGATCCAGTGACTCACAGCCTACTGGAGCAGAAGCCCAGGAGCAGAAACTGCCACTGGGGCCAGTACTGGGTTCGATTCCTCTTACCTAGTGCATCATGTCCGCTGGCAACATAAAATTACAAGGCATACTAAAGGCAGAAAACACAGCGTGAAGAGATAGAGCAAGCATCAGAGGCAGGCTCAGCTACGGGGGAAGTTTTGGAATTTTCAGACTGGGAATTTAAAGTAACTGTGATTACTACATTAATAGCGCTAATGGAAAAAGTAGACATTATGCAAAAACAGACAAGCAATATAAGCTAAAAGATAGAAACTCTACGAAAGAATCAAAAAGAAATGCTACAAATCCAAAACACTATAACAGAATAAAGAATGTCTTTGGTCTCATTAATAGACTGGCCAGAACCAAAGAAAGAAGCAGTGAACTTGAAAGATCTAAATATGTTTGCATGTGTGCCATGAGGGTCTTGGGCAACTGTTAGTGTACTGGCTTCTGTCCCTGAGATCTGAGCTACTGCTAAATTTGATTTTATATTCACCTGTAGGCTAATTGTGTATAGCATAGCAGGGAGCTGTGCTCCAGATGAGGGCCCCCAGTCTTTTGCTCAGGAATGCCCTGGCTCTTGTTTCATTGTCTTCCTACATTCTAGCCTCTGTTCAGAGAAATTTGCTTTTGTGATGCCAAAATGATTAACATGAAATAGAAATCAATATTTTTCTATGGGAGAGAAACGGAAACCTTTTAAAAATCATTTCCTACTATGGGCATACTTTTCTAGTGCTCCCTCTGATTTTTAAGGGCTCTAAGAAGCTGACTTGTGTCCAGAGGGAGGAATTATTAACATGTTTATTCTCTTTCACACTTTGATGATTGAGAATACTGTTTTTTTAAGCAAGATCTCTCATGCTCACTAGGATGTGAAACCTAGTGGAGATGTGCTCTGAATGTGGCCTTTTATCATCAGAACCCAGGGTCAGAAAATCAGCTCTTGAAATGCCACCTGCAGTCATGGTTTCTGATGTTAACCTGTGTTCCTCTGACATACGGAGCCTCACTCGGTACCTGCCTGTTGTTACTGCTGTCGGCACTAGCCAGGCTCTAACCAAGAAACACACACAGGATTCCTGAGATTATCTGACATCTCTTTGGACCTGAACATCCCGAATCATTCCATGAAGAGTCAGGTGTTCCATTCTTAACCATGTCCTGGGGATCATAAGATGGTTCCCAACCTATCACAAGTCTTTCAGTTAAAAAGTAAAATAGATCTATGGATTAAAGGGAAACAAAAAATCCAGGTTTTTACAGACAGATGTTCTGTCTGTTAATATTCACTACCCCGCTCACATTTAGTCACATAAATAAAAACGTAAATATATTTTTATCTCCTGGTTCATTTTCACCTTTTCTCCTGGTAGTTTTCTTGTGAAACAAGAAGAGTTTCATAGAGTTGAATATGTGTATCCATCTCTGGATGAATATAGACAAATAAGCAGACATTAGTGATATATGAATGCACTCAGTTTATTGCTAACCTTGAAATCCTAAAGTTAAAAAATAGAATCAAGAACATAGGATTTATTGATGCCCTTTCAGCCCATTGCCGAATTTCCGTTAGAACCACTGCTGTTGTTGTTTTTTTTTTTTAATGGAATCACTGGAACATCATAAGTTGTGTGGATTCATTAATGTGTCACTGTTCCTTGCATTAAAAAAACTTTTTGTAAGTAATTGACGAGCAGTCACTCTGTGCAGTGACCTACCCATCCTTAAAGCACATCTGCATTACATTGGGTCATGGTTGCCCCTGTATAGAATGTGAATTTGTAATTAAGTAGAATTTCATTGTCCCCTCACAATCGTGCAGTGTTTCATCATTTTTTGGTAATTTTGTTGTGTGCCACCACTTTTTTCTACACAGTTGTCAAGATAGCCCTCTCTCAGACTTGATTGACTCCTCATTATTTTGTAGACATAAGTTACTTTTTTCATGGCCCCTTTACAAGGCTAATTAAGGTGGTTCTCACGAGCATTCTAAAAATCTCAGTACTTGTTGTCCTCATGAAGAAATACCGAACTGGAGTATAGGGCAAATATGTAAGTTCTGGAAGATTGGTGTGTAGTGGTGCATTAGCATTGGGGGGCTATTCCCAAAAGGGTTGCCGAGATCCGCAGAGCTTGAGCCAGGCACAGACCGTCAGCCCTGGTGCAGAAGGGACTTGAGAAGGGGGAATGATGGGGAGGAGGGGGGGTGCTGCCTGCAGAGCCCAGAAGTAGAGCGCCAGGGCAATGTGAACTTTTACGTAAGAAACCCACAGTTTTATATAGAAACTGGGGTTTGAGATGAGCGTCCTTCAGTTGTAGAGAGGTTTTGAAGTCCTAGGAAGGGAACAGTCTAAGCACAGGCAGGAAATAGAAGACATTTCCATATCCGTGAGAGAGGAATAAAGGTCGCATGATATCCCCATTGTGAAATTGTAAAGGAGAATGATCAAAAGCTTGGGGAAAGATTAAAAATACCAGCGCAAAATAGGATGGTATAAAATCATAGCTTGTAAATACTGGTGAGTTAGAGCTGGAAGTGAAGGGCTCATCCTCTCCCTTTGATGCGGATTCTCTTTGTTACGTCCCTCTGAGTTGTCGGCTGAAAATATCCTCGTTACTGAGCCATAGCATATGAACCAGAGGACATTAAAATCTCAGATGCAGCAAAATATGAAAATCTTGGAGCAGTTTTCTAAAGGTGCCCCCTCGTACTTTCTCTATTTATTTATCCCTCCTTTTCAGAGAGATCAGTTTCAGAAGCAGTGTCTTCATTTCCTCATGAAATTAAACAACTTATTCCATCTTATGGGATAATTGGAGTCCTTTATAATGGTAATATCCACTATGATCTCAGGCCCTAATCCTAGAGTCCTCACATCTCATTCGGGTGCTAAATTTCACACTGAAAGTCTGAGCCGGCACCTGCCGCACCTGTGGCCTGGGTAGGTGAGTGTTCTGCACCTTTTTGGGCCCCGTTTATGATAAAGATTTTACAGTATTTATGGAGATGTTTACATTAAGAACTATAATTTTATTCTTTTTTTAAAAAAGATTTTATTTATTTATTTGAGCGAGAGAGAGAGAGAGCACAAGCGGCGGGGGGCGGGGGGGTAAAGAGAGAGGGAGAAGCACACTCCCTGCCGAGCAGGGAGCCCAGCATGGGGCTTGATCCCAGGACCCTGAGATCATGAGCCGAAGGCAGGTGCTTAACTGACTGAGCCACCCAGGTGCCCCAAGAAACATAATTTTGAAAGAAATTTTCATACTCACCCAGAAGATATTTTACAATATAAAGAAATAGCCCATTGCTCATGACCTGCTAATTAATCTTTCTTCACCAGTAAGCACTGAAGTACAGAAGGCTCTTTCACGTGGCAGCCAGTTTCTTTACTGTGGTTCGCAAGGTCGGTCTGTCTGGAACAGCACTGTCCAATAGAAATGGCTGTGGTGATGGAAATGTTCTCTATTTGCACAGTTCGGTACATTAACACTAGCCCCACGTGGCGACTGAGCCATCAGGGTATGGCAAGCGTAACAGAGGGAGCATGGAAGCACATTAAAATGAAAACACGACGGTCCAGAACCTTTGGGATGCAACAAAGGTGGCCCTTAGAGGGAAGTAGATAGCAATACAGGCCTTCCTCAGAAAGCAAGAAAAGTCTCAAGTATACAACCTAACCTTACACCAAAGGAGCTGGAAAGAGAACAGCAAATAGAGCCTAAATCCAGCAGAAGAAGGGAAATAATAAAGATGAGAGCAGAAATCAATGGTATAGAAAAAAAAAAAAAAACACAGTAGAACTGATAAGCAAAACTGGGAATTGGTTCTTTGAAAGAATTAACAAGATTGATAAACCCCTAGCCAGACTTACCAAAAAGAAAAGAGAAAGGACCCAAATAAATAAAATCATGAATGAAAGAGGGGAGATCACAGCCAATACTGCAGAAATACAAACAATTATAAGAGAATACAGCAATCCCACGCCAACAAATTAGGCAATCTGGAAGAAATGGATAAATTCCTAGAAATATATAAACTACCAAGACTGAAACAGGAAGAAATAGAAAATCTAACCAGACCCATAACCGGAAAAGAAATTGAAGCAGTGATCAAAAGTCTCTCAACAAACAAGAGTCCAGGGCCAGAGGGCTTCCCTGGGGAAGCGAATATTTAACTTTATTTAATTTTTTTAAAGATTTATTTATTTAATAAATAAAGAGGGAGAGAGAATCAAAGAATTTCAGGCAGACTCCCTGCCGAAAGCGGAGCCCATCGCGTGGCTTGATCCCACAACCCTGAGATCACAGCCCGAGCCCAAGTCAAGAGGCAGACACTTAACTGACTGAGCCACCCAGCAGCCTAACTCTATTTAATTTTAATTACATTTACTTTACATTTGCATACATGTGCTGTGGCTGCTGTATTGCCCACCTCAGGTCTAAAATACCACATTGGCTTCTTGTGGCTCTAGCCAGGGCTGGGCCCAGCATGGTTTAAATCATGTTGCTGATGCTTCTTTGGGATTTTTCATGGTTGTTTTTTTTTGGTTTTTTTTTTTGTTTTTTTTGTCTTCTAATGACTTTACAATGGTAAGAAAGGCATCATATCTTTGGGGTAATACCTTTATTTAGCTAAAGACTGGTGACTTTCAAATGAGAAAAGTAGGTTTTAGCGTAGGAAATGGAATCATTAGCATCGCCCCCCCCAAAAATGTGAAGACCAGTGTGAGATGGCTTTGCGCTTTATGGAAATTTATGGTTCTAAACCAAAGAGCTGGGTCCCTTTGGCTGTGCTTGACACCAGTGGAAGAACTGTAAATGGTCAGTGCTCATGGGATACCTTTTGTAGAACAAGTTTCTTAAAACGGTGTTGTGGTTTGATTTTTCAGAATTTCTACAAGGAAATTGAAAGAGAAGAAATGTATATAAGGTATGTAGGCATCTGCTTGTCCGTACCCTCTGCACGTTTATGATAATTGCTGTTTGCCAAGTCCATGCTAAGAACTGTTTTATGGCCATAGGGGTTTATCTTGTAGGAATCGTGACTCCTAGAGGTTGAGTTTAGTGTATTCTGACTCCTTGTGCAGAAGCCAACGCAGACATTTCGGGGATCATATTTAGCCAGCTTAGAGTAAAGCCATAAATATTTTTTCACAGGGTTTTTGTATCTCTTGACTGACTTGTGGCCCTTTTGAAAAGAGACAACAGCACAAGTCTCGTGTTTTACAGTAAACCATATGATCAAATGAGGAAAAAGTTTTAATTTTATCAGAAATAGACAATAGTATAATTTTTCAGTCTATTCTTCCTGCAACTGACACTGTATCCTGATGTTTTATATTGTCTACTGGATTTTTCTCCTTCGCTTGCCTTTATCTCTAGAGGGGTGGGCTGTGATTGATCCCCTCTCTTGGTTGCTTCTAGGGGCCAGTGTCAATATTTAACAAGATTATAACTTAGCAGAATAGAATAATGGTATGTCCATGTGGCTTAGTGTTTAATGATGTGTTTATTACATCAAGCATGGTTTTCTAACTTGATTTCTAAGAATTTTTTTAGTTTCTCCTTTATAAAAATATACCATATAAACTTAGTAAACTTTTGCAAAGGTAACCAGATTCTTTTATCCAAAATGTAGTCTACTTTATATTAAAAAGCAACCTTTATATCTTTATGGCACAGAAATCCTTTTGATTGCATTTACCGTGATTATGGAGCTCTTTATTTTTATGGATTTGTATTTTTATGGATTTTTGGGGATGTGTGCATTTGGATTCGATAGAAATGTAAGAAATCACAATCAAATTTCGTGATCACATTTCAAATGTAGGAAGAAATCTCTGGAAAAGATGAAAAGGAATGAGAGACCCTTGAAGTACAATTCTGCATTCTTGGGCTGTCTTTGTTTTCGTCCTGAAAAGGGAGGACTTAATTTTTTTTTACATAATATTACTGTATATTACTCTCGTTGGTTTTCTTTAGTGCTTTCTGTACCAAAAGTACTCAAGACATTGGGAATTGTGAACATTGTGAAGAGAAAGTGTAGATACAATTTACTGTTGAAGGTAGATTTTAGCTCTTACAATCCTCAACACAATTGATTTTGTGACATCTTAATGTCGCTGTGTTTCGTCGTCTCAGGTACCTGTACAAGCTGTGCGACCTGCACAGAGAGTGTGACAACTACACGGAGGCAGCCTATACCTTGCTTCTCCACGCGAAGCTTCTGAAGGTAATAGAAATTACGACATACCTTCATGATTCTGTTGTTATAAATTCTAAGATTTAAAATTTTATTTTTTCAAAAAATAAATAAAATTTTATTTTTTCATGATAAATTTTAATAAACCTATAATTTAAGATCTTGTGGATTTTGACTAAATGCAGTGACAGAAACAAAGACATTTAGAAGGTACTTTGATGATAGATGTGGCCCTACTGAATGCAGATTTAACAAGATGTCCTAGCAGATCACTATTAATCATCATAAACACCCATTGTTGGGCTATTGTCTAGCAATGAGTTAGAGATTCCACAGGTCCTTATTCATGCCAGCAAGACTCAGTAGTAGAGGAAAATGTCATCAATAAGAAGGGATCTCTGAGGTAGACAGCGAAGAGATAGGATGAGACATGTCCCTGATTATCTTAGTGAAGAGTTCACATTGAGATCTTGTATTAGTCCATCAGTTCAGGTGAGATCTCCCTCCTGATTCTCCTGGAGTGTTGCTCCTGAGCACAGGTCTGGCATGACAGCTGTCAGCTCCAATGATTCTTTTGTTATGCATGTATCTTTTGACATTGGCTTGTTTGTTTGCAGTAATACATTAATGTTCTTCCCTCATATCCAATTCTAGCCCAGTTAGTCATACAGAGTAGACCCTCAATAAATAATTGGGTGGATGGATGGTTGGATGGTTCATTGGATGGTATGGATTGAAGAATGGAAGTGTGGGTGGGTGTGTGGATGGATGGATGGGTGGCTAGATGGATGGATGGTTGGATGGTTGGATGAATGGATGGATGGAAGTGTGGGTAGCTAGATGGGCAGATGTGTGGATGATAAAAGGAAGGATGGGAGTGTGGGTAGGTAGGTGGATAGATGGGTGGATGGATGGATGGATGGATGGATAGATGGATGAGTGGATGTATAAATAGATTTATCCAAATGTGTAAGTAGGTAGCTGGGTGGGCAGATGGGTGGATGAGTGGATAGATGAAGGAAATGCTATACAACCTTTAGTTTTACGTTTTAAAACTTTAGCTAATCATTAGATCATCTTTCCCATTACATCCTGATTTAAAAAAATTGAAAAATTATAAACTGGATAAATAAGAACAGTTAGGAGAGTTAGAATTTAGTTGAGTGACCCAACATAAAGACCACTCATTCAAGGAATCCTGTTTTCAAACTCAGGGCAGCCCCTCGGGCACCAAAAACCAGAAAAGATTACATTAAAATGGGCATTAAGCAAGGTCTGTGGGTGATGAGAAGCATTAAGGAGGACACTGTGTTAGGATTGAAACTCCAGCAAGAATCTTCCAGCCTTTGGCCCAACCCCAAAATCTCCAGCATCCCTCGATGCTACAAATCTACACAGGCTGCTATAGAGACACTGGAGTGTGGACATTTACCTTTGCCTAAAACAGAAGCGTCCATTACAAAGAGAACAGGGAGAGGCTCCATCTGGGGTCCTCATCAGTAGTCGTCAATAGATCTCCTTGGGCTTCACATCACGTAAAGCTCTCCCAAGGAATGTGATTTAGAGCGATGGAGATTTCCATAGGCAGACCTGACACCAGCCGTGTCACTAGGAATTCTAACAGTCTTCCGTTGTTAGAAACCCAAATTTTGGTAATAAGGCATTTTCACAAATATGAAGGTATTTATTTTCACCAGGGAAATTGAAATGGGGTTGATAAAGCGCTCACTCCCCCTCACTCTCTCCTAGTACATAAATGTTCATTGAGCACAGGTGGGTTCATCACAGACCACACGAGGGCGTTTCACATCCCACATCGTAGGCCCGGATGCATTTTCTTTTCCACTGGGACTCTGGATTTTCCCGTTAAGTGGCAAATGCTCTGTAATTTCTCTCCATATCTTTTACACGACGACGTTTCACAATTTTCCCTAAATACATTTTGATATTGCATTCAGTGTGAGCTCATGCTGGTTAATCAACTCACGAAAGGCATTATTTGTATCGTTACGAAGATTGTTCTTCAAGGCGACAAATGTATTCTTGCTCATTAAAAATTCTCAAATATAGTCGTTTTTGGTTATTTTGTCAAAAACAAGAGCGATGAAACTGTTAGCCTTGAGTCCTAGTCATCAAGTGAAATCATGTGAGTGTTTAAGTTGCAGAGGGATTGTTACTTCCCTAGTCAATATTTCTTAAGCGATTTTACACTGCAAGGAAGTTATTCGAGATCGGAACTTTCTTATTTTATTGTAGTTACATGCCAGATCATCTAAAATTTTACATTTATCCCGCACGAAGGTTGAAATCTAGCTATGCCATGAGAACTCCCTAATTAATGGATTTTGTAATAATTAATAATAATTAATGATTTTGTAACAACTGGTTGTAGTCAGGATACGCCAAGTCTTATTTTAAGGCAAAGCTTAAAGGTATGACTGGTACGTGAGATCCGTGTATCTTCTTTGCTGTTGATTAAAATGTTGAGCATCTCAGGACGGAGGCCGGCGCCCCGGGATGCTCACTTGAGACAGCCCCAAATCGCCTGGCTCGTAATTCACCTCAGGAGTTACAAGATGTTATCAACAAGCTGACGGTTCTGTGCTTTCCAGAACCTGATGGGTTTCTCTTCTGTATGAGTCTAGGCCCAGATTTGCCTCCCTTCCTAATTCGTGGGGCCTCTGCACAGAGGTTCTGCCCTCGTTTCCAGGCCCCGCAGCCCTGAGTGTCCCTGGAATCATGGTCTGCATGTGTGCAGGGCATGTGGGGCTCACTGTGGTGCATTCTGACCGAGGGTGGGCCAGGGGTGGCACTGGACACATTCTCACCTGACATGTGTCACGCTTTGCTTTTGCCTCAGTGGTCGGAGGATGTGTGTGCGGCCCACCTGACCCAGCGGGACGGGTACCAGGCAACAACGCAGGGTCAGCTGAAGGAGCAGCTCTACCAGGAAATCATCCATTACTTCGACAAAGGCAAGGTAAACAAAAAAAAAAAAGGCGTTTTTGTTGTTGTTGTGGTGCTTTCCTCTTTATGCACACCTTGCTGAAGCGGGTTTCGTAACACACGATGTTTGTGGAACCGGACATTTGTTACAGGTTGTGTATTGGAAGTTTTATGCATGGCCCACCCATTGGCACTTCTAAGTGGAAATCCTACCAAAAAAACTCTACAGTCTTCCCTTTATACGTGCTCTGAACGTAAGGACAAAAGCACAAGTATTTTACGAGTCCTTGCCGGAGAGAACCATGTCCGTTCTGAGCACTTAGAACGAATGGATTCCTTTGACAGTTTGCATTTTTCTACGACCACTGAAAAATAGCAATTCTTTGAATCAATTCTTTGACCTGAACCCTGTGGTAAGACCAGTAGTGCCCCATTTTGGCAGATTCTAGATTAATGGGTGCACACAAATTATTTATTCCGTTGACTTCTATGGGAAGGAAACCTGCCATCGTTTTAATCAGCCAGTAATAGATCTCATCAGTGTAGTTTGTGTGATTCATATAAGCCGTAACTCTTCGGGGGAAAAAAAGAGCTACTCGAGCTTTGGATGTTTTGAAAATCTGCCACCAAAGGAAACTTCGGAGTTCCTTCTGTGACTTTGTCGGGATTCATAACTCATCTTGGTTACCTGCTTCCCCCCCGCCCCGGGAGGAAGGTGACCAGAGACTCTGTGGCGGTACTGTGTGAATCTACAAACTGAGTGGCTTTAAATGACAGCAGTGGGTTCTCTCACCGTCCTGGAGGCTCTAAGCCTGACACGAGCATGTTGGCAGGGCCATGCTCTCTGTGTGAGAATGACGAAAAGGAGGATCTGTTTTGTGCCTTCCTCTTAGTTCCTGGGGTTGCTGGCCACCCTCGGTGTCCCATGGGTCCACGTCCGACGGCACATGGCACCTGCCCTGTGTGTGTCTCCGTGTCCAGATTTCCTTCTCCCAGGCCCACCAGTCACTGGATTTACTGCCCAACGTGGTAGGACCTCCTCTTCAGTGATCACATCCAAAGACTCTGTTTCCAAATAAGGTCACATTCACAGAAACCAGGGATTAGGACTTCAACATATCTTGGGGGTGGGGGGGCATGGGGGACACACGCACACAATTCTACCCAAAACAGCCCTAATAGCAGGAAAAGATGATGGCCAATAGGGTTTGGTCTAGAGACCAACAGAACCCTATTGGAAAGATAATGTGTGTTTTATTCATTCCCTACTGTCCTAGACAGAGGACAAAAAATCGAACTATTCAGAATAGTGTGGAGATTGCCCAGAGGCCACTTGGAAATGTTCTATGGATTACACCTGGTCCTGTAGTGGAACAGCATATATTTCTTCAGGCAACGAGAGACTTTCACAATTAAGGCTGATTACTAAAATTTTATTAGTTCAGCTGGGAGAACCCTATTTCTCAGCAAAGTGCTAGAAAAAATGGGGCTGATTCAGCCATTCCTTGCCCTGATGACTTCCTGGCTTGCTGTGTTCTGGGCTATGGGGTGGACAGAGCAGGAGAGGGACCAGGGAGGACCAAACATCATCGGGGCTGGAGGAACGTGTGCCTTTGCTCATGTCCATTCTATGCTCTCACAGTTTCAATGTGTCCTCTGACAGCGTCGGCCCCTGAGACTTCTCCCACTACATCACCCCTTGTTCCCTCCCTCACACCCTGTATTTTGGCCGCGTCACCCAAATTGGGGGGGGTGCTCACCAACACCAGCCCTTCCTGCCTCTACCCAGCAAGCTTCTGCTGCTCCTGCCCTTGGCTGGCTTCTTCCCATCTCAGCTTGAATGTCACCTCTCCTCTGACCCCCATGATGCCCTCTCCTCCTCTCCAGCACTCTACAGTTTGCAATGGTAGGTTTGCATGTATAGGTCCTCAGCAGGTCTCTCAGTAGGCTCTCAGCTCCATGAGTGTAGTAGCCACACATTTTCTCCCCACCAGGCATCTAATTCTCAAAATGATGTCTGGCACGTAGCCGGTGGGCATTTGTTGGATGAATGGAGAAATCAGTGAAAGAGTGAATGAATACTCAGCATTTCAGGTGACTCCTGACAGTGGGAGATGCTCGTCTCTAGCAGGACAGTGCCCTTCAATAAACAATAAATCAAAGAACAGAGTCCTTTTCATTTTTAGCAAAGGCAGCCTCATTTGGAGAGGGAAAAAAAAGAATGTGTTCAGTTTAGAATAGAGTGGTTCTCAACCAGGACCCTCAGGGCACATGTGAGGTTGGCATGACTGGGGGAGTGGACAGCCGTGGCATCTAGTGGGTGAAGGTCAGGGACGCTACCGAACATCGTGTAACGTACACAGTCACACAACAAGGAATTCTCCAGCCCAAAATGTCAATATTGCCAAGGTTGTGAAATCCTGGTTTTGAAAAAGCTCAAGTGACAAAGTATTACAGGCAAAAAGAGAAGGAGGCCATTCTCACGTGTTCCTATTTTCTGGAAGAGATGCAGAGACAGTTATGGTAAAGTGACCAGTTAGCTAATCTGGAGTCCGGAAGAGTGTACGTACTTGTTAATCACCGTTGAGGAGGGCTGTCTCCACAGTAGCTGTTAGCCTTGTCTTGGCAAAACGGCTTGAAAAGCCATTTCTGAGGATTTGTCACTTTTCCACAAGTGTGTTCAAAAAACCAAAGTCCCCTCATCCGTCGAAGGCTCACTTTGAGAGTGAGCACAGGTGAGAGAGAAAATTCATCAGATGAGATCTGGAATACCTGGGTGATTAGCTTCGAGTCACAAAAAAATCTTCCTGACATCAACAAGCCTGACATTTCCTGGGAAAAAGAGAACAGAAGGAAGCAATCATTCATCGCCCCCATCAGTGCTGATGGGCAGGAATACGCTGGAGATGCAGCTTCCTGAAGTCTCAGTGGCTCTCTGCCACCTGGGGTATTTTTCACTCGTGCCGCGCGTCTGTCCTGCTGTCCCGGAACCCAGATGGGCACAGGTTCCGCCACAAAGAAATACAGCCATGAAGGGACAGCGAGTTGACAGCTTGGCCCTTGCACGGACTGTCTGGAAATGACCCACATGTTTCTGTTCACACCATTGGCTAAAGCAAGTCATGGGCCACAACAGGCCCCAGGAGGTGGAAGTGCCCAGAAGGGGAGGCAGACGTGCAGCTCCTCCCTCTCTGAGGGCATTTAAGTACACATGAGTCAGGCTTCTAACGGAGGGCTCTCAGAGCACGTGGAAATGACCTAAGTAGGTGTGTGTTCTAGAAAAGATGATATTCACGCAAATCCCTCCGCCTAGTGCAGCTCCTCGCAATTGGACATGCGAGCATAGAGATATATCACAGAACTTGGTGTTGGGGGTTGGTACCCATTTCTCCATAGTTGAATTTCCTTCTTCCTTCTGGGGGGGGGGGGCCTGGGCATGGTGTGCGCAGCAGGAGAAAATGGGCTCCTGTTCCCTGTGGCTAGAACCCTGGAGACCTGCCCGGCCAGGGAGTGAGCGAGGTGGGAGATCACAGCAGGAGGTATCAGAGTTGGGCACTTTGTGCCAGATGGAGGATCACTTTCACTTAGGAGATAAGACTGAGATACGGGTGTCCCTGCCAGGCGGGGGTCTATGCAGTATTTGAGAACAAACATGCCTTTTCGAATATAATGGAATAATACAAGTAGCTGGGTCATTGCTGTAGATCACCAAACTTGACTTTGGGAGGGCCTCGATGTATACATTTCCATACTCTGTTTGCAGATTGCAATCACCTTGGGGGAAACATATCTCACGGTGGCTCTTGGGTGGTGGGTGGTAAGTGTTTCAGGCAATGGGAACTTGAGAAGGGCCTCCGTTAATGCGGGGGGACTGCTCAGCAGGTGCACCGGGGAAGCCGGAGCTCAGGCAATGGGTGGGACTGTAACCTGAGCATTCCGATCCTGGAGTCATGAAGAACATGTGGCCATTGGTACCTGAAGTGTGGCCAGTCCAAACCAAGATGGGCTGTCTGCATATAATACACCCATGGGATTTTTAAGACTTAGTGTAAAGTAAAGAATGTTTTTGAGGGCTGAGTTGTTTCTGCCAGAAACTCACATGGTCAAGTCCTAATCTCTAGGACCTCAGGATATGCCAGTGTTTCAACCTCCATCCTTTAAAGTGGTGATTAAGGTCAAGTGGGGTCACTGGGATGGGCCCTGACCCCATCAGACTAGTGTACTTCTAAGAGGAGATCAGGCATACGGACATACAGTAAGGACCATGTGAGGACAGAGTGAGAAGAGGTCCATCTACAAGCCAAGGACAAGAGGCTGCCAGAGAAACCATCCCTCCAGCGCCTTGATCTTGGACTTCCAGCCTCCAGAAGTCCGAGGGAATACATGAATGCAGGTGCCCAGTCTGTGGTACCTGTATGGCCACCCGAGCAGCTAACGCAAATGTCAAGTATCTCACTAATTTTTGTGTGGCTGATTACATGCCGAAATGATAATATTGCAGATATTACTAAATTTTACTAAAATTAATTCCACTTTTTAAAAATGTGGCTACTGGTAATTGAAAATGACGTATGTGCCTTGCGTTACGTTTCTGTTGGAAGGTGCTGATCTGAGCCAAAGACTTTGTTCTTGAGCACCCAGACCCTGGTCCTACTGGCCCATCCGTCCATGAGCTGGCGTGAAGGGAGGCTTTACCCTTCACCCTCCGGGGCCATCTCGGGCAGCTAGCATCGCTTATGTGCCTGTTGGCACTCATGCTGAGTGAATAGTTGAGAAACTAAACGATATCTAAAAGAATTAGAGCATGGGGACCAAAGCCAGGAGATAATAGAATTTATGTGAGAAAGACAAGGGAAAGCATGATAACAAGCATCAAAGTTAGATTTTTTTTTCTTGTGGTCCAATGTCATTTCTAAAATTTGGATAAAACTGTCAGAAGTGGGGTGGTTTTTCTTGTTAGGGAATTTGGAGGGATGGGTGAGTTAGGGGCTCCTTTATGGTAGAGGATTCTTGGAAGGGAAAACACGCAGGGCAAATGTTAGGGAAGGAAAGAGGCAGAAAGAGAGGAAGTTATGAATGAAGATAAATTGTATGAAACCGAGAAAAGGCAGCATAGCTTTGGTGGAGCAAGATGCAGCTTGGTACTTACTTTATCATTAAAATGTAGCATTATGCCTCTCAGGTACGTTGTCTTCGTTTGTGCTTTGACTGGAGTCAATTATAATCTCATTACCGGTTTCCCAAGCTCTTAAGGATGAGTCACGTTCTCTCGTTGTGATTTGTGTATCTAAGTGCCTTCGGGCAGGAGAGCTCCTGACAGAGGAGCTCTAATATCTGCACTGCCTTGGCCCAGATCCTACCTGAGGCACTGCCGAACATTCGGGGCTTTGGACAGAAAAGCGGCTGCCAGCACCAGCTCATGCAGTGTCCTCTTCCTCATGAGCTCCGTCTTCCCGGCTTCCAGTTCCGGGGGCATTACCATCCTCTCTCCAGGGGACCCCACACTGGTCCCTGCTGCTCTGCTCCCTGGGTCACCACTCTCCGTTCTCAGAAAGTGGCCACAGGATCTCTCATGGCTTGAATCACTTCAAAGATGCCCAAACCTCCGGGGTCCCCCCACCTCCTGCATAGGTAGGTCGAGGCCTCTCACCTCACCTAGGGTAGTGGGACTCTACCCTACCCTCAGTCCTCCCTCTACCCACAACATCTTGCCTTTTTGGAGAACATGCTCTTTGATTCCCAACTGCCTGGACCTGCCATGGTCTTCCCTGGGTGTGGAAGGGCCCTTTGTCACCTGCTGTCACCTTCCCCACACTCCCTCCATCTTGGAGCCTCCCTGCCCCCACCATCCAGGAAGATGTTTTCCTAGGCACTCCTTTCCCTGGCCTTAGAACTATTTATGTGTATCCTATATCTCCCTACTTTTTGTATCTCACCCTTTTCAGGCTCCCTAAGTACCCTGGGGATCTTGGTAAAATGCAGACTGTGATTCAGTAGGTCTTGGGTGGGACCTGAGGCTCTGTATTTCTAAGCAGCTCCCAGTAATGACAAGGGAGCTGGTCCATGACCACCCCAGTCACCAGGCCCTGCTTTGGCTGAAGCCACTTGAAGGCAGGGCAGGGCAGGCTGTGTCTGATGCTTCTGTGTCCCTCTCAGGGAGACTCGTGCTGCATAGAAACTGGACACTCAGTCAGAAAACGTTTTTACTGCACTTTATTTTTTAGAGCAGTTTCAGGTTCACAACAAAATTGAATGGAAAGTGCAGGGACTTCCCACACACACACACACCCCCAACGCAGGTACAGTCTGCCCCACCGTCAGCACTGCCATTCTGGCTCATCTTTTATTGAATGGAGCATCTTCTGGCCAGCGCTTGCACAAAGCACTTGGAAAGGGCACCATCACTCGGACATGCCACAAAGTACCTTCTGTTAGGCATGTTTGTCTCCTCTGTGTGGTCTTGCTTCCTGACCCAGACTCTGAGTCCCCAAGAGGTCTAAAGGGCCAGATCCCTGACCTTTCTTCTGCAGTGTGTGTGGGGTTTTTTTTGGCGGGGGGAGGAGGGGTTCCACAGGCTCCTTCGCGGAGCCTGACGCTAGCTCTGCTTCCGTACCACGTTCCTTGCAGAGGCTATGGATCAGACAAAGACAGTCTTGCAACACCTGGGCTGGCTTTTCCTTCCTGGATCCTGGGCATCTTTTAGAAATGACAGTACTCGGTCAGGATGGTTGAAGGAGCTCATCAGTGAGTGAGCAGGACCGCCGCACTGGGAGGGTGCCTGGTAGGGGCCACGCTCTCTGATTTAACAGCCGACCCCAGGTTCCATCCCCAGCCCCACGATCTGCGCACATTCCTGCATTCCTGCAGCACAGCATCATTTAAATCACAAGAATTTGGTTTGATCTTACGTTTGTCTCATTTTAAGGGGAAAACTTTACAGTTCTGATTTAAAAACATACATCCGGCTAAGGGCACCTAACAGCACAGTTGAATTTGATGGCTGCAGATCACGAAATTCTAAAATGGAAACTAAACAGGGCCTCAGTCTGGCAAAAGTATGACTCAGTTAAAGCTCCATCCATACAGGCTATGGCCATGTGGCTGTATCCTTGTGTAATTAAGGAAATCCTCATGATGCCCTTAATGTATGGAGCCTTTACACAGCTCCTCTGCACTTTTTTAGATGTATTCACCTTCCTGCGGGACCCAGGAACTTACAGAATCCAAGGCAGGGATGTCCCCAAAGACCTTGGCGGGCAGTAAAGAAGCGGGCGCCTGTGGAAGGCGTCCCAGAGGCTGTGGGGACAGCAGAGGACAAGGGACCGGAGTTGGAGTGTATTAAAAGTTTCTCTGCCTTTGTGTTCTGAACGCTGCAACGCTGAATGGATTTTCTACTGCTTTATACCAGCCACTCCGGCTTTTGAATTATGTCCTGTTATCTTTCTGTGTTTCTTCCACACGAAGTCATTCTTCTATTTTTGCCTTTCTATCGCTTTAAAAAGTTTTGAATGTCTTTCAGCCAAGCTCTTGGGCTTTTCATCTTTTTCTTTCTCTCCATAAAACGTCATTTCCATCTGTTTCCCCTTTCATTCTTTTACGGTTCTTCCTTCCTGGGCTAATAACCACTCCTAGCTCCTTTTCCATTCTGTTTTTACCACCCGTTTGAGCGTCCCCCTGAAAGCCTTCTGTCGGGTTTCATCCTGGCAGACGGGCGTTCTTTCCCGAACATGCTCTGCATTGTCTGTCTTATTGTGTTTGGTTGAGGCCTAGTAATTTTCAATAAAGCCCTTAATCCAAGTGCTTCACTGAAAATTACCAGGCTTCTCTATGGAGGATGAGTCAAAAATAGAAGCCCTGCTCTCAGGAAGATGTAGTTGGAGTGAGGGAGGCAGTGTTAACCGGCGTTGAGCCACCTCTGAAACCAGGAATCAGCCTGGCAGCGCCTGGGGAGGGGAGCATGACTGCTGGCCCGCGTGCTGTGTGAAGCTCCGTGACTGTTTCCAACTGGAGCTCGGTTTCCTTTTCCCTTAAAATAACCTCGCCTTGACAAAGTTCGCACTTTGCCTTGCGCCCAAGTCAAAAATGAGGCATCTCGCATCTTCCTGTGAACTAAAAATAGGGATTTGGTGAAATGGTTCGATTTCTTCTCTAAGTATTTGGGGTGAAGTTTTCTCATCCAGTGAGTTTCCCTTTTAAAGCGAGGTGGTTATTCCGAGGAACTACAGGGACAGACTTAAGGACACCCTCTTCCTGGGTTATTCTCAGCATTTCCAGTTGTTTGAACATCGGATGTTTGCCGGATTCTGTTCAATTAGGAAGAATCCGACCTGCTAACATGTCGATATTGATTTGCTCCTATATAAAAAGAATTTTTTTTTTTATCAAAGCTGAGCAAAATCAATGCTTGGAGTCCGTAACCACACTCCTCCCCACTCTCTGCAGGGTCTCTAACAGGTGTTTCCACAACCAAGCATACTAGTGCCAAGGGCACCCGTGAATGATGGAGGCCTCCTCTAGGCCTGCCGTCTGCCCCAGGGCTCGTGTGCAAGCAGATAAATAACAAAACCTTCCTCTGGTCTGTCATGCTGGCGGGTGCTGAGTCTACCTGTCTAACAAAGGCTTCCTGGAGGAGGTGACATGTAGATTGGCTCCTGAGGAATGAGATAAAGTTTGCCAGGTGATGACTGGGAGAAGCAGGAATTGTGAGGAGTGGGAGTAGCACAGGACACAGGGACAAAGGCGAGAGCCCCTGAGGCCATCTTGCCAAATGTGTCTACAGGGTCGGAGGTGAGGGATCCTGAGGCACACTGCTGTAGAGGACTTGAGAGCCAGTCTGCCCTTGACCTTGTACATCTCCTGAAGATTGGATTTGCTCCATCAGGCACAAGGAGCCATTGAGATTCATGAGAAGAGGCAACAGGGACTTCATTCTCGTCTTGCCCAGCAGAGGAGGGTGGTATTGCTGGGGGGGTGGAGGGGCTGCAGACCCTCAGGGAGGCCAGAGCAGTAGTCCTGCGACGTGGAGGCCCTGGGCATGGTGGCCGGCAGCAGGGATCAGGAAAGGGAGGTGACATCTCCAGAGACTTGAAGTCAGCTGATCACCCAGTGCCTCTTAAATGGGTCAGTGTCAGAGGAGCAAATGCCAGGAGGAGCCGGGGTGCCTGGCAGAGCCCAGTCGCCCGAGGCAGAGCGAGGGTCAGTGTCCTCATGTGGCTGCAAAGTTGGAAGACGTGCTTCTGCTGAGTCCAGTGAGGTTTGATTTCCTGCGAGGCAGTTAAAGCCGTTCCGAGTGATGAGGCTCCGTTTCTGTCACATGTTAATTCTCTTTTCAAAGTGGTTGACTTTCCAGCTAGTGGTAACCCAGGTGATGTGACTCCCCTTTGCCCTCCACGTGTCCCTGGCATACCCTCATCCACTGGTCTGTATCTGTCCCTGTATGTTCTGCTTCCGTCCTGTCAGAGGAGTGGGCTCTCTACGCACCTACCCTGTGCCCCAGAGCCCCTTCCCCATCCCTGGACGTTGGACCAGCCCATCTGTCCTGCCCCCTGTGGTGTCTGTGCTTTTTCTCTATAGATAATACACATTTGCCTACAACCATGCCCTTATTTCTCCCATTTTTAAAAGAAGTTCCCCCTTGTTCTGACTCCTCTCTCCAGCTGCTGTCTGTCAGTCTCTTCCTTTCTACACTGTTCCTCAAAGAGCTGTCTGTACTCACTTGTGTCCCTCTCCCTCTGTTCTCTAGAGCCCACTCCCATCATAGGTGCCTGATAGCTACCTGCAGAACGAAGCAATGTCCCTTCTTTGCAGCCCGATTTAGGCTTTTCGAAGTCTTACAGAACTACAGATGTGCTGGCCTGAAGAAAAAATGCAAAACCTCTGTGTTTTAAAGATATGCTTCCTTCCTCAACTTCCCTTTCAGAGTGTTAGAAGCTGAGCACATGGTTTCCTGTTCTGACAGGTAAAGAACTTCTGTGGGGGAAAAACAGGCCACGTTCATGAACATGACTTAGATGGGCAGTGATTCCTTGAGTACTTGACTGCCCTAGGTTTATTGTTGATTCAGTTTGAGAACCTTATCACAAAGGCTTCCTGAGCCCAGCCCAAGTCCCAGGTCCCTCTGGTTCGTGCCCCGTCTGACCAGCTTTCTCGGATGCTGGCTCCCTCTTGTGCACCCTCAAGGAGAGGACAGCATTGATACTGTCCCATTGGGCGGCTCTGGGCTGCAGACCATAGAGACAGTGCACCTGCTGGGTTGGGAAGGCAGGGCCTGACCCTCCCTCTGAGAAAGGTCTTTGGAAAAATGTGGATCCTTAGATCTGATCAGTGAACGCCAGTTGGAAACACCAGGAGGACCAAGGATGAGGCTTGGCTCAGGAAAGCAAGTAGACCTAGAGAGAGGGCGATGACTGCAGGGTCTCTATTTTTTCAGCTGAGTCACAGCCCCTGGAGTCACCATGGCCCTTCTCATGACACACATCTTCCCTGGGGACTCCCTCTCCTCATGCTAGAGGGGCTGGAAAGAGACTGTCATTCGCAGGCTCCTGGACTCGCTCACTGGACGAGACCTAAAGCTAGTTCTGGGCCACCTCACGCCCCTCTGGGCTGAGGGGCCTCAGCTGGTGCTCTGGACTCTTCCATACCACAGCACCCTCATCCGTGCAAACGTCAAAGACCTACGTGGGACGGGAAATTCAGAGGTCGTTGAATATGAGCCTTCCCCCGACAACTGCATGGAAAAACAGCTGAATTGTAGAGGAATGACTGAAACTCAGGCATCCCATAAAACGTCCTCACTGGGGGCGCCTGAGTGGCTCAGTCCATTAAGTGTCTGCCTGTGGCTCAGGTCGTGATCCTGGGGTCCTGCGATCAAGCTCCACGGCGGGCTCCAGGCTCCGCGAGGAGTCTGCTTCTCCCTCTTTCCCCTGCTCCTGTGCTCTCTCTTTCAAATAAATAAATAAATAAATAAATAAATAAATAAATAAATAAAATCCTAAAAAAAAAAAATGTCTTCACTAGTGAGACTCACTTACAGCTAGTAAGTGAATTAAACCAGAGTTTTCCACACTGTCCCAGTGAGTCATTGCCAGCCTGAATTATTGGTAAAGGACAGTTGTCCTGGCTGGCGTCTTCTCTCTCATCTGCCATAGCTCCCTTGTCCAGTGAGGTCAGTGTTGTCGTCCTGTCAGACTGGCCCACCATCAACGGAACAGTTCTCCGTAGGAAATCAATAGCTGGTCTGCTCTCTACAGCCACTGCTGTCTGGAAACTAAGGGAGGACTTTCATCAGAAGAAGAAGAAAAGTTTCAGGCACCTGTGTGGCACAGTTGGTTGAGTGTCCGACTGTTGGTTTCTGCTTGGGTCATGATCTCAGGGTTGTGAGACCGAGCCCCCGCCTTGAGCACGGTGTCTGCCTGAAATTCTCTCTCCCTCTCCCTGCCCCTCCCACTTGTGCACTCAAATAAGTAAATCTTTTTAAAAAGAAGAAGAAACAAAAGTTTGTATTCATGAAACTTGAAGAAATGGGACTTCCTGAAACTTGGAGGTTCAGAATGATGGCGTAAAGATGGTCCTCTCAAGAGCACATAGGAGCTAAGATCATCTGATGGAAAGAGGTGGTGGGACGGACACGCTCCGTGCTGCAAGTAGCTAGTGATGTCAAGAACGCAATAAAATGGATTAAGGATTTTAATCAGCAAACAAGATTGTGTGAGGACCTGGTGCTTTTTCATTCAGGGCTGTGTTAAACCTCATAGCCTGGCCCAGGAGCTAAGGGAGGACACCCACTGGTTAAAGCGATTCTTTAACGGAGGTGATCTAAGTCTTGATTGCATTGAATCTGTCTTCTCCCTGGTACTGAAATATCTTCCAGGGTGTTCACATTGGAAATATGAATTGCCCACACTCCTTAGAGAGCCCTATCCAATTAAAAGTAGACAAAAATCTCCCTAATGCAGAATCCTTTAAGACCCTGGGGGGGGGAGGAATGGGGAGAAGGTGTATTTATAGAAAATCTGATAGAAAACACAACCATGTCATCTCAGAGTGAGTCGGATAACATATTTACTCAAGACTAACATTTCTTTTAAAAACAATTACTTTCGATATGTATCTAAAGCATCTCATCTGTCGTTTAGGATAAAAACAGATTAAGCTTTTACTCGGTAATAAATTAGGTGCCCAAACATTCTAGGCAGCTAATAGAGTGTGTGTTCACTTGCAGAAAACTTAAAGAAAAATCTCGTGACAGAGAGTCACAAGTAATAGTAATGTTTTCTTTGAAATGGAAATACACTAAGGGAGGAATTGGTCGCTGGAGCTGAAAAGAAATATTGAAAGTGGGAGAGGCTTCCCCTTCCCAGAAACGTGAGCTTGGGCCCTGGCAGAGGACCTGGGGAGGATCACGAGCAGCAGATTAAAATATTCAGAGAATGCAGGGCAGCCCTGAAAGCTCCTGCAGGCTGGAGACAGTGGCAGCCCTGGGAAGGGGAACAGGTGCGTGGACCCAGGCAGGGCATCTTGGCCACTTTCTTTCTTCCTTGGGCACTGGTCCCTTCTCAGAAATCTTATTCTACTCCAGGCTTATTTTTATTTTGTCTTGCAGGGTATTAAAGTGTAACTCTTATTGCAGAATAGCTTTTTTTCCTTATTAAAAAAATAGCAGATGGTGTATTTAAGTAGTAGCTATAAAGAGTATTTTAAATCTATTGGGCTGTTCAGTAATACGCAAGACCTTGATAGGTCATTCTAGTAAGAAGCAAAGACCAATTAGCAGGCGAGTCCTCAGTGACAGGGGTGCCAGGAGGGGACCTGGCAGTTTGTGTTCTCAGCGGGAGCCTGGAGTTGGTGACCAGCCTAGTATCCTTTCAAACCCATCCCAGTAGGAGGGGGTGGGAGAAGCTGGAAGTGCTAGCACAGCCTCGTTATGGGCTGAATGTTTGCATTCTTCCCCCCCACACATCCCCAACCACCAAATTCATATGTTGATCTGCCACATGATAGTATTTGGAGATGGGGCCTTTGGGAGGTAAGTCTGTTTATACTGGGTCATGAGTACGGTTGGCCCCCATGATGGGATTCCTGCTCTTCTAAGAAGAGAAAGAGCTCTCTCAAGGTCCTGTGAGCACACAGTGAGAAGGTGCTGGTCCACAAGTCAGGAAGAGAGCCCTCACCAAGAACTCAATCTGCCAGCACCTTGATCTTGGACTTCCCAGCTTCCAGAACTGTGAGAAATAAATGTCTGCTGTTTAAGCCACCCCATCTGTGGTACTTTATTATAACAACCCAAACTAAGGCAGTCATCAAAAGCAAGAACTTTGGAAAAAGATCAAGCTAGGCCGCGTACACCTCTCTGTGCCCTTGAGTTACTTACTGACCTGTCTGATCCCCAACTTCCTTATCTGCAAAGTGGGTATAATGAAGTCCCACCTGACAAGGCAAGGGACTTGCTGGACAGAGAGCAGGCTCGGAATCACTTGTCCTGACTTGAGCGCTACCATCTTGTGGGAATCGGGAAACGGTTGGTTCCTGGCTGGGGACAGTATGTGGGATGGTGTGGTGCTTTCCTGATTTGAAGACAACAACCTTCAGTTCTTTTGATAAACATTCTGGAGTTGGCCCTCGTCTGGGGTCCAGTGGTGTTCCTTAATGTTCCGTCCCTCAAGTGGCTTGTGGTCTCTGAGGAGGAATGACAAAGAAGTACTCCAGTGTCTGTACATAACCAGAAGCTTGGAAGTCGGGATCCTGGGTCATCGTGGGAGCACAAGGAGAGTTGACCCCCAAAGGCTTCCTGGAGGAGATGGTTCTTCCATATGTGACCTATTCTTCTGGAGTAAACCATTATTTTTCCCAAGAAAAATAAGGGAAATTCAGTCCTTACCATAGGCATCAACAAATTATTCCGTAATGTCAAAGTTTATCAGCTTTCTAATAAATCAGTTACCTGATTGGAAATCCCCTTTCAGACTACTACTGCAAAAAGTTCCCCTCCCAAAATGATGGCAGGCCTTATAGCCTCACAGTATTTGCGCACAGAAAGCAACTCCTCGCGAGCTCTAATTAGAGTAGAAATGTATCCTCTTCTTTCTGACAGTCCAGTGTTTATTCAATGGGACGATTTGGGAAAGTAGCAAAACCAGGCTCCTTGTAGCCTCTTGTGCATGGCGCTTCCTTCCCCCGGCTCCCCTGCTGCTCCAGCCCATGGGCTTCAGCAGCCATATCTGGCATCAGGAGAGCAGACAGATCAGGCCAGAACCGACGGGCAGACTGCTCTGACCCTGGGCAGAGGCCAACATGACTGATGAGCCAGTAGTGACCCCGTGTAGTCAACTGACGTCTGTCATGAGCCAAAGGACATGAGCCTCTAGAAAATACTTGTGTTTTTCTAACATCATTCTGGTAGTGTTTTCACATTCGGCAAGCGTATTTCCAAATTGTTTTATGATGAACATTTGTATGACTATTTTCATTCCTTGACTGCACAATTTAGCTTTGGGTTTGTGTTTCTCCTTTTCCTTCTTTTTTCCTCACAGATGTGGGAGGAGGCCATTGCTCTTGGTAAAGAACTTGCCGAACAATATGAAAACGAAATGTTTGATTACGAACAACTCAGCGAGTTGCTGGTAGGTCTCCTTTTCTTTCTAGTTAAATGAACACAGGCGATCCACACTTGTTTTTCTGGGTTTTCCCTTTCTGTTTTAACTTGGAGAGTCTGTTTGGTCTTCTGTGTCCTTGACCGTGGTCTTCCATTTTGCCCAGGAGGATGGTCTTGATGTATTTGCTGGCCGATTCTGGCCCACGACGACTCACTTTTATTCCCAGCTGAGCTTTGGAAACCAGACTCTAAGAGTTCCGAGCATTTGCATGTGAACAACCGCTGACCCCATGTGTACAATCCTCTTGATGGCCCAAGAGTCTCTGAGAATCTCTCTGCTGGATTAAAACTGACCCCATCTGTGAGGGGGGTAGGTGATGGAAGAGTAGTCCAGACCTTTCTCCTGCCATTAATTTAGACCAGAATTCTGCCCTTTTAAATTCTTCTTTAATGTATCCAGTATCTAATTGATACCAGTTGTAAAATACTAAAGACCAGCTATTTAATCAAAAGAAAAACCATGTCTGTGGCACCTCTTTGGTTATCAGAAACATGGATAAATCCTACCGGTTACTGAATTTGGCTCTTTTGATCAGATTCCCTGCTAAACACTGGGGATGAGTGACAAATTCTGTGAAAGCCATGTGGCAAGGTGACCAGATGCCTGTGTCCGCACTGCACCTCCCACAGCCTCACCCTCCCACCCAACAGGAATTGCCAAAGCTTGAAGAACCCACTGGAGGATTCTAGAAGAACCTGAATACTATTCAAACCTGAAATTTTGTTTCTTCCTTTCAGAAAAAACAGGCTCAATTTTATGAAAACATCGTCAAAGTGATAAGACCTAAGCCTGACTATTTCGCTGTTGGCTACTACGGACAAGGATTCCCCACATTCCTTCGGGTAAATTTTGATTCTGTTTAATCTGAGCCAGGATTGCTCCCTGGCCAGAGAGCCCCTTCCCCTTCTGAGGAATGATTTGGACTTTGCATCCATGGGTCAGAGTCTGAATTTGTGTTCTTAATAGCTCTGTGCTTAGCTTAGGGTGTGAAAGAAGGCCTGATGATATTTTCTTTAATTGCATATAAACTTTCCATCTGCTTTTTCCTAAACAGAACTGGAGATTTATGTGTGTTTTTTTAAGTTGTGGTAAAATATACAAATAACTTAAAATTTACCATCTTAACCAATTTTAGGTGTACAGTTCAATGGCATTAACATCATTGTGCAGTCATCCATCTCCAGAACTTTTTTCTCTCTCCAAACTGAAATTCCATACACAATTAAACAGTTAAGTCTGCATTACCCCACCTCCCAGCCCCTGGCAACGCCATGCTACTTTATGTCTCTAGGAATTTGCCTATTCTGGGTACCTCATAAAGTGAAATCATGTGGTGTTTGTCCTTTTGTGTCTGGCCCATTTCCCTTGGCATAATGTCTTCAAGGTTTATCTGTGTTGGAGCATGTATCTGAATTCCCTTCCATTTTATGGCTAAATAATATTCCATTGTACTGATACACCATGTTTTACTTATCCATTTTGTCCTTCAATGGACATTTGGGTTGTTTTGGCTATTGTGGATAATACTGCCATGAAAATGTACATTTTTAATTATATGAGCAATTGTAAGTGGATTTTGTGGCCACATTGCTGGGGACTCTGAATCACACTCCATCCCTTAGACAAGTGTGTGTTGTTTGACACACGATTGAAGAAATACTGTAATTGTCAGCCGGATGCCCGTTTCCTAGCACTCATGAGGCCAGAGGAGAAATTATGTAACTAAATGCTGCTTGACCTGCCAGTAGAATTGTTTAAAGTTTCTCTTGGATGCCATTGATCGGTGGGTCATGATTTCCTGTCATTTCTTAGGATATTTTTTTAAGACACATGGTTTTCTTTTATTCTGGGAGACCATGCGTGATTCTCTGGGGGAATCTCTTGTCTAGAACACAGCTGTCTGGAGCAGTTAGATCCAGTGAGGAAGTTTTCCTCATCCCAGAGTGTGTTCCTTCGGCCCTGGTGGTTCTGATTGCACCTGACAGGATGAGACAACCCTTCGTGGTACCACCAATAGGAAGGACTTACTTGCAGAGGACCCGACATTGTTTATATGACATCCACAAGTGAGCCTCGCAGGCCTGGTCTGCTCCAGAAGGTGAACTGTTGCTTTATGCACTCCCTTGGGGTCCTGGGTGACTGGGGCATCTGATGCCCTGTCACTGCTGGTCAGTCCGCTCTCCTTGTACGGCTGTGGTAGGACATGCCTAAGATAGTGGTCGATCAGAAACCCAGATTCTGGAGAAAGTCTTCTTGCCAAAGAATGACTAAAGGACGTTTGCTTATAAATTAAGCTATAAATCTTCCCCTAAATTAGGGAAGATTTTTGAAATTGACTCTATTTTAAATAAAAAAAAACTAGCTGAAGAGTATTATGAGCTTGGAGTTGATGTTGTTAAAGGCTTTAATTCATGCTTATGAATCTATAAGTGTGTCCCCATTGTGTGTGTCTCTAAGAAACAGAGAGACTGACCATAAATCATGGCTGACCTGTGCTGTGCTGAGTCGTTAACAGTGTGTACGCGGCCCTCTGTGGATGGTGCTGTGACTTATGGCCGCTGACTGTGGCTCTGCCCTGGCATCCTGACATGTGGGGCGGGGCGGGCACTTTGCAGTCCCTGAGCCAGTTGATGCCTGGCGTATGGTGGGAGGGCACATGCGATGTGTGTTCCAGGGACCTCACTGGGTCATCTCCCCCGTCAAAAGGACAAAATGCAAAGTGTGAATGAAGACTTTAACGGGCTTGATTAATATTGAACTGACGTCCCCGCCACACCTGAATAATTTTGTGATACTACAGCAATATATTTATTACGCTTCACAGATCACCTGTCAGGGGTCAATCTGACAATGACATTAGCAGTTACAAAAAAGTGGGTGAAGTGTTTGGTTATTTAATGCCTCTGAGAACTGACTGTCCCTTTTGCTTTGTTTTTCTTTAAGAACTGGTCTCATTGGGGTTTTTTTGTTTTTTGCCTTCATGTTAATATTTATGGTTCTTACAAGGAATAAGTGTCTTTGTATGTACATTTCCCTCTTATTTTCATGTTTGAAGGGACTGCTTCAAAATGCAAAATAATTGACATTTCTAGAAAATGTTAGTAGTGTTTTCATCTATAACTCACTAGTATTTTTCTATTAAAGCCTTTATATACATTCTTTCTTCTAGAGTAAAGCATAATAAATGCATACGAGTTCATAGTAGCCTGTTATACATTAAATCTTCCTGAATTTCTGAAATGTTTGGCTTTATATAGCCTTAAAAGATGCCCACACTGTGTATTTATATTTCTAATTAAGACTACATATTACTTTGGTTTCTGCTTGACATTATTTTTTTAGGGAAAGAGAACATTTTTCTCCCATAATGGGTACTTTAAGACATACCTAAGCACAAAGTGAAAAAAAATATTCAATTCTTAAACTCTTCCTTCTTTAGTGATTTATAGGGACTCAGAATAAGTTGGGGCTAGGGAAGGAAATAAATTGAGTACCATAAGATCTCTCTTTATCTTTTGAAAATTCATTAATTAGACAAATTTTAATTTGACTTCACACTTCGTCTCTAGGAGATAAGTGTAAAAATATCCAGCAGAATGCTATTCTGTCTGGCTGTCTGTCTCTCCTCTCTGGCATCTGGCTGTACCTGACTCATGGCCAGCCGGTCTGGGGCCTTGGGCTCAGTGTCCCCAGATTGAAACAGCAGATCCCATGAGGAAAAGCATCAGCCCTCAGCCTCCTATTTCTCAGATCCTGTGATGTCTTTTCCTTGTTGCACTTTTCCTTGAGGATCAGACAGCCCTAGGGTGGGGTGGGCAGGATGTCGGGAGGCAGGGGCTGTAGTCTCAGGAGTCTGCGGTGGCATCACACTACCCATTGCCACCTTTCTGTGACTCAGTTGACAACTCAGAACACACTGTTGAATCAGTGAAGGTACAGAGACCTGTCACCTCTTAGAATCAGAAAATTCCCTAGAGGTACATTTCCTGAGGGACCGTGTCACCCATGGTCAGAAATGGCCTCAACAGGGCAGCCTGTGTAAGGAAGAATGCTCACCTGCCTAACACCCACCCCAAGGTCACCTTGCCGTCGGAAACCACCCCCAGTTGGACTCTCCAACTCGGAATTTACAGAGGTGACAAAGTATCACTGGAGATGGACAAAAGCCAGCCTTTAGAGGAACTCTGATGTTCTGCCTTTCACTCAGCAGTGGGTAATTCTCCACACGAGGCTGACGTTCAGTGAGGGAAGTCCTGCCATCCCCCTCTGGTCTCTCCCCACCAAGGGAGGCCACGGGCCTCACGCCTCTCTCCTTTGGTTTCAACCCCATTCCCTGTGGTTCAGTCCTTCACTTGACTGTGTCCTGAGATGGCTCAGAACGTCGTGCTCAGGGTCCGAGCATCGAGGCCCCACCTCAATCTCGTGCTCTCTTAAATTCCTCTCGGAGGATGAAAGCTGTTTAATTAGGGCCTACCCGAAAAGAAAAACATGGAGACCATGACCCACTTGCCCTGGTGCCTTTACCCTTTCTAGCTGCCTCACACCCCCTGGAAGGTGGGCCCCAATCGTTCCCTTGGTTCTCCCTGGTTTTTTTAATTGATTGTTACTGTTAAGACTGAAATACATCAGTGGACCTCAGTAATGTTGTGTTCAGTACTTCCTAAACTCTATTAACTTACGTGGCTCGTGTTTGCACATTCTTGATTAATAAGGCCAGTGCAATTACAAGCTGTTCTTCAATTCAATGACTTTTAAAAACCAAAAAAACCCCTCTCATGCATATTTTGAAGACCAAGGCATTTGTGCGAGCACTGGTCCTGGCCTTCCCCGTGGTGGTATTTAATGAATGTCATTGTTTCCAGGGAAAAGTTTTCATTTACCGAGGGAAAGAGTATGAACGCAGGGAAGATTTTGAAGCTCGGCTGTTAACTCAGTTCCCAAACGCTGAGAAAATGAAGACGACATCTCCACCAGGCGACGATATTAAAAACTCTCCTGGCCAGTGTATCCTTTCCACCAACCCTATGGAACGTGATACAGTCAGCACACCGTGCACCTGGGTGGCTGGGTGGACCTGGGGGCCCCGTCACAGCTGATGTCCACCCCGCCTGGTGATCCTTAACCCCCTTCGCCCTCAGATATTCAGTGCTTCACCGTAAAGCCCAAACTCGATCTGCCCCCGAAATTTCACAGGCCTGTGTCGGAGCAGATTGTAAGGTAAGCATCCCATTTCTCCCACCACCGTGAGGACAGTGAAGGGCTGTGTGCTAAGAACGTCACCCTTGAGAGGGTGGGTTTTAGCCTTTGATTAGCCTTCCAGATATTCTTTCTGTTTACTCAGAAGAACACGGGAAGCATCCAGCATCAAAACAGTGAAGGTAGAAGTTAGTGTGTGTTGCCAGAGGGTAGAACTATTCCTTGCCTGACGTGGGGAGAAGAGGAAAACTCGGGAGGACAGAGGGGGTGCTCTGGTCTCCTTATGACCTGCCAGCAGGGAGGATCCCCGCAGAGCTTGGGGGGGGGGGGGGGGCAGTGCTGCAGCCCAGCCCCAGCCCCGGCACATGTGAGTCACATGCCTGGGGAAGGCCGGAGTATTTGCATGCTGTAAGGCAGGAAAAGAGATTGGGACATTGGCTTTTCTGGGTGGAGAACCCCTAGACCCCTGCAACTCCACAATTATATAACGTGGGATGATGAGGCAGATTTTTAGACTCTCTGGTCGGCTGTCCGAATTTGAGGGTTTATGCCTCTCCATTGAGCTGCCCCTGACCTAGCGATGCTGGAGAGAGAGACTCTGTTTTAGATGTTCCTTTGATGTTAAGAATATTCTTTTCTATGTGATCCATGTTCTGGTCAAGAAATTAACCTCTTCAGTGGCCTAATTCTGCTCAGAATCTGTGCATTTCACATCCTGAAGTGTGGTGGGTTGTGCTCTTCCTCAACATTCAGCATGCCAGTACCATGCTCTCCTTTCTCCAGCCTCTTATCAGCCATAATGGAAAGTGACCTAGGATTCTGTTTATTGATACCAATGGCTTCCACAAGGCACCTGTTTCATGTTTTGCAACAGTTTCTTTCCGAGAGGCATTAAAGCCAGGACTGAGTCATAGCTGACGCTCCGCTGTTGCGCTGTGACGTGGGGAGGCGGCCTCCGTCTCTGTGCGGAGGAGAACGAGGCTGCCTCTGGTATACGCGTGCAGCCCGCCCCTTCCCCAGGAAAAGGAAGTACATGCGTGTCCTGCGTGCTGCCCTTTGCGGTTGCAGAGTCTGCCTTTTGTAGATCTGAAACTAAGGTATAGAAGGTCTTTTTAAAAATAATAAACATAATTTTAAAAAATTTTAATAAAAATTATCATTTTAATAAATTAATTGTTGACTCACTCAATTAAACTAATAAACTATGAATTGAGATTTTGAAGTAATAAACACAGGCC
>NC_048223.1:125646251-125713510 GCF_002007445.2 Ailuropoda melanoleuca
CAGTCAAAACTAGAGGCTCTGACGGCCAGGGTCACCGAGGCAGAGGAACGCGTTAGCGAATTGGAGGATGGGTTAGTAGAAGAAAAAACGAAAATAGAAGCTGGTCTTAAAAAAATCCACGCCCACGAATGTAGATTACGGGAGATTACTGACTCTATGAAACGATCCAATGTCAGAATCATCGGCATCCCTGAAGGGGTGGAGAAAAACAGAGGTCTAGAAGAGATATTTGAACAAATTGTAGCTGAAAACTTCCCTAATCTAGCAAGGGAAACAAGCATTCGTGTCCAAGAGGCAGAGAGGACCCCATCCAAGCTCAACCAGGACAAACCTACGCCACGGCATGTCATAGTGCAATTCGCAAATATTAGATCCAAGGATACAGTATTGAAAGCGGCCAGGGCAAAGAAATTTCTCACGTACCAAGGCAAAGGTATCAGGATTACGTCAGACCTGTCTACAGAGACCTGGAATGAGAGAAAGGCTTGGGGGGGCATTTTTAAAGCTCTTTCAGAGAAAAACATGCAGCCAAGGATCCTTTATCCAGCAAAGCTGTCATTCAGAATTGATGGAGAAATAAAGACGTTCCAAAATCGCCAATCATTAACCAATTTCGTAACCACGAAACCAGCCCTACAGGAGATATTAAGGGGGGCTCTATAAAGGTAAAAAGGCCCCAAGAGTGATACAGAGCAGCAAGTCACAACCGATACAAAGACTTTAAAGAGAAATGGCATCATTAAAATCATATCTGTCAATAATCTCTATCAATCTAAATGGCTTAAACTCTCCCATAAAACGCCACAGGGTTGCAGATTGGATAAAAAGACATGACCCATCCATTTGCTGTCTACAAGAGACTCATTTTGAACCCAAAGATGCATTCAGACTTAGAGTAAGGGGATGGAGTACCATCTTCCACGCAAATGGACCTCAAAAGAAAGCTGGAGTAGCAATTCTCATATCAGATAGACTGGATTTTAAACTAGAGGCCATAGAGAGAGATACAGAAGGGCACTATATTATTCTTAAAGGAAGTATTCAACAAGTGGATATGACAATTATTAATATATATGCCCCCAACAGGGGAGCAGCAAGATACACAAGCCAACTCTTAACCAAAATAAAGAGACATATAGATAAGAACACAGTAATAGTAGGGGACCTCAACACCCCACTATCAGAAATAGACAGAACACCCTGGCAAAAACTAAGCAAAGAATCAAAGGCTTTGAATGCCATACTCGACGAGTTGGACCTCATAGATATATATAGAACACTACACCCCAGAACCAAAGAATACTCATTCTATTCAAATGCCCATGGAACATTCTCAAGAATAGATCATGCTCTGGGACACAAAACAGGTCTCAGCCAATACCAAAAGATTGAAATTATCCCCTGCATATTCTCAGACCACAACGCTCTGAAATTGGAACTCAACCACAAGGAAAAACCTGGAAGAAACTCAAACACTTGGAGGCTAAGAACCATCCTGCTCAAGAATGACTCGATAAACCAGGAAATCAAAAAACAAATTAAACAATTTATGGAGACCAACGAGAATGAATACACAACGGTCCAAAACCTATGGGATACTGCAAAGGCAGTCCTAAGGGGGAAATACATAGCCATCCAAGCCTCACTCAAAAGAATAGAAAAATCTAAAATGCAGTTTCTATATTCTCACCTCAAGAAACTGGAACAGCAACAGAGGGACAGGCCTAACCCACTGACAAGGAAGGAGTTGACCAAGATTAGAGCAGAAATCAATGAATTAGAGACCAGAACCACAGTAGAGCAGATCAACAGGACTAGAAGCTGGTTCTTTGAGAGAATCCATAAAATTGATAGACCACTGGCAAAACTTGTCCAAAAACAAAGAGAAAGGACTGAGATTATTAAAATTATGACTGAAAAGGGAGAGGTCACGACCAGCACCATTGAAATTGCAAGGATTATTAGAAACTTTTATCAACAGCTATATGCCAAAAAACTAAACAATCTGGAAGAGATGGAGGCCTTCCTGGAAACCTATAAACTACCAAGACTGAAACAGGAAGAAATAGATTTCTTAAATAGGCCAATTAACTATGAAGAAATTGAGTCAGTGATAAACAACCTTCCAAATAATAAAACTCCAGGCCCAGACGGTTTTCCTGGGGAATTCTACCAAACATTCAAAGAAGAAATAATACCTATTCTCCTAAAGCTATTTCAAAAAATAGAAACAGAAGGAAAGCTACCAAACTCATTCTATGAGGCTAATATTACCTTGATCCCCAAACCAGGCAAAGACCCCCTCAAAAAGGAGAATTACAGACCGATTTCTCTAATGAATATGGATGCCAAAATCCTCAACAAGATCCTTGCTAATAGAATCCAACAGTACATTAAAAGGATTATCCATCATGACCAAGTGGGATTCATACCTGGGATGCAAGCATGGTTCAACACTCGCAAATCAATCAATGTGATACATCATATCAACAAGAAAAGACTCAAGAACCATATGATCCTCTCAATTGATGCAGAAAAAGCATTTGACAAAATACAGCATCCTTTCCTGATTAAAACCCTTCAGAGTGTAGGAATAGAGGGTACATTTCTCAATCTCATAAAAGCCATCTATGAAAAGCCTACTGCAAGCATTATTCTCAATGGGGAAAAGCTGGAAGCCTTTCCCTTAAGATCAGGAACACGACAAGGATGCCCACTCTCGCCACTATTATTCAACATAGTACTAGAAGTCCTTGCAACAGCAATCAGAAGACAAAAAGGGATCAAAGGTATCCAAATCGGCAAAGAAGAAGTCAAACTGTCTCTCTTTGCAGATGACATGATACTCTATATGGAAAACCCAAAGGAATCCACTCCCAAACTATTAGAAGTTATAGAACAATTCAGTAAGGTGGCAGGATACAAAATCAATGCCCAGAAATCAGTTGCATTTCTATACACGAATAACGAGACTGAAGAAAGAGAAATTAGGGAATCCATCCCATTTACAATAGCACCAAAAACCATACGTTACCTTGGAATTAACTTAACCAGAGACGTAAAGGACCTATATCCAAGAAACTATAGATCACTTTTGCCCGCTTCACTCTTACTCAGCATCTCTTCTCCCCGGAGGGTTTGCAGGGACAGGGACGAGGCAAAAACTCAAGGTAATTTCTCCACCTGCCAACTTCTGTCTTCTGAGGCCGGTGGGGAGAGAAAGCCACAGCTGTCGCTCCGGGTCAAGGTTGGAGATATTTGAAGGGATGCAGTGACCTATCAGGAGGCCAGACCCCACATCTAAAAGCATATTGGCTGCTTTGGGGGTTGAATGTCTAACGATTCTGTCTCTATCCAGTTTTTACAGGGTGAACGAGGTCCAGCGATTTGAATATTCTCGGCCGATCCGCAAGGGAGAGAAAAACCCAGACAATGAATTTGCGGTAAAAAAAACCCAACAACCTAAAACCCCCCAAAGAACTCATTCCACTACCAACAAAACTGCCTGTGGAAAACTGGCCTCAGAGGCCACCACAGTGCTGTATTAGATGCCCTTATGCCTTGTGTGCAGAAATCCAAATACCAAATCCTAACCCCTTCAAATGTAGCAAAAGGATGAATATCTCACAGATGGTGTCGCTAAGGCCGTACGATGCTAGCGGAACGGGACAAGTGCTATGACCCTGCTTTTTACCCTCCTGGCATACTCGCTTCCCTCCTTGGCTTCCCTGAGTTTTCTTCTGGGCCCCAGGCCCCTGAGCACTCTGTGTGTCTCTAACGCAAATAGGCGCACAGAGGGATCGAGCACGTTACGTGGCTATCTGCCGATGACAAGCAGTCATAGGTGAGCAGGGAAGAGACCCAAACACTCCCTGCCCAGCGCCTGAATTTCCCTGGGGCACAGGCCTCAGAGCAGGTGCTCCTGGGTGCCACGGAGTCCTGGGCTGGGTAATTCTCTGTGATGGAGCCACCCTCTGCCTCCAAGGATATTGAACAGCGTCCCTGACCCCTCTACTCATTAGATGCCAGTAGCACCTCCCCAGTTGTGACAGCCAGCCAAAAAGGTGATCATACATTGTCCCCTGCATTAGAGTCATGGAAATATTAACAAATTTTTGCAGCTTTTTAAAAAATATACATACAGCTGGTTTAATGGTTTCCATTTGCAAAGAATAAATCAATTCTTTGAAATAAAGCACAGCTTTTTTAAATGTTAACATTTTCCCTCCTGCCCCGCAAACGTCCTCTGGGAATCCCTACATAGGCCCGTATTTCCAGGACCCATTAGCCGCAGGGACCCCCAGGGAGGACCAGCTGCTCTGCTGGGGACTGCATCCCGTTGCCCGTAGTCAGGAGGTGTCTGGGGGTACAGAAGGTCAAAGGTGACCTGACCCAGAGTGAAGTTGGGGGCAATTCCGGCCACAGTGCTCTTGTCCAGCCTCCCCTTGAAGCCCTCCATTTCCTACCGTCTTCTGATCCTCGGGGTGATGCCTGAGAGGCCCCCTCCCCAGCTCAGGAAGGCCCTTCCCACCTGAGCCATTTCCTAGGAGTCTGCTACAAGCTTGTAATTCTGGGAACTCTAGTCATTCCCACTTCCCACACCGCTTATCTCAAAACGAAGACCCTATTTCTTGGTTAATTCCAGCATCCCAGGATACCCTACTTGGTAACTGGTCACTGCGATGTGGTCTCTAGGGACAAGAGACCAGCCCTAAGGGGGCGGCTTTCTGAGTGGTCTCTTGTGGGGCCCTTGTGGCAACAATGCAACCGTTTATATAGCGTCTCTGGACTGTGGGATTTATAGGGAGTCCTTGAATTTCCTGCACACGTCTCACATCCAGCAGCTGTGTATATTCTCATACCATAAAGAAAGAGACGCAAGGAGGTCAAGCAAATTGCTGACGGGGGGTGCAGCCAGTTGGGGCAGAGCTAAGAATAACCGAGACCCCTGACATTTGGGGCTGCACTAAGCCTCCAAGGCTGTGCTTCTTCTAAATGGCCCTGAAATCCCCTAATGGCCCCGTTAGGCCCTCGCACTTGGATGAGGCTTTCAGAAGCCTCAGGATTTAGTCCTTCACACGCCTGACAAAGCCTAAAGCTTCCAGATAAGCATGGGGCTTTTTGCAGCAATGGGAAGCCGGGCTCGGCCCTGCTGCAGGTGGCCTGGCTCTGCGGGCAGGACGCTGGGGAGGCTGCCCTGCCAGGCCGAGCACTCAGCATGGCCACTCAGCAAGGGATGACGCTCTGGGCCGAAGGGCGGCTGAGGAGGGGGGAGACAAATAGTGTCTGAGTTAGCCCGTACTGGTTGTCCAGAAAGCCCTTGAAGGAGCCCAAGGCCCCTGCCCAGGCTGTGTTGGTCTCTGGGGAGACCCGGCAGGTGCGGTCCTGATGCTCTGAAAGGGCACACTGCTGTTTTCTAGGGCAAGCACCTGGGGGAGCCTCCTAGCTGGGGAGACAGGAGGCCTCGGCCGGGTCCCCCTTCCTTCTCCCCTCTGGAGTCTCAGAGCTGGAGGATGGATGCTTCTCTAAGATCCAGTGCGGCTCCCTGGACTTGCTGATGGTCCACTGTGCCCGGACCACTCCCGACACCTGCCCGGCCTAGTTATGACCTGGGACAGGGAGACGGTGGCCGGAAGTCAGCACCAGGCAGGAGCAGATGGGGGAAGAGCCATTGCTTGTTAGCTTGCCACGGCTTCCCTGCAGCCTGAAAGAGGCGCAGAGGGGTGACGCTCATGGGCTTGAAGCAGTTTCCCACCACACATATTATACTACTCTATGAAGAATATGGATTACAAAATGGTGTTTTATTGAACATATGCATCTACGTGCTTTTAATGCTTAGTAAGAAGTCTTGAACAAGAGATACTGCAATGTTTAAGTTACCATCTCTGGGTGGTGGGGATTTTTCCCCATCTTTATTTTCTAATGTGAATAGAGATCAGTTGTGCAAGAAACAAATTGAAGCCTAAAATACTGATTGATCCGTATCAGAATGGGAGTGGTCACGTTTTACAAAACCCGGTTTTCCTCAATGCCTTTCCACCTTTGGGTGTCTGTTGAACCCAAAGTCAGGCCAACGTAGAACTTCTTGGAGCCTCTTCGGTCTCTTTGCTCAGAGGGAGCTTCCCTTGTTTTGATGTATGGAATTCTCCCTGACTCTCCTGTTGTATTTTCTTTGCCGAATGCCAGGAGGCTGGCACCACTGGCCAGCAAAAGCAGGGGACACTGCTGTGTCTTGTGTGACCATCTGACTCACAGGCAGAGCACGGCATGCGAGGGATGGCACACAAAAGGGCCACATGCGACTCTTCCCAGGGAGATGTCCTAGAAAACCTGCCTCCCAGAGAGTGGTCAGTCCCCACTAGGGCAGAAGCTGTCCACCTGCTGACGTCCTTCTGCTGAGTACCATGTGTGTGTCCCCTTTGCAGAACATGTGGATCGAGAGAACCATATACACCACGGCGTACAAATTACCTGGAATTTTAAGGTGGTTTGAGGTCAAATCCGTATTCATGGTAAGTATACCCGCCAGAAGGGATTGCGTGTTCCCCTCTGTTACAGGGTGTGGCGTGGGCACTGGGACCCCAGGTCAGACAAGACTTAACCCCTCATCACCCTGCACGTTCCCTGGGGCATAGACTCTCCCAGTTCACGAATATTGTCATAGAAATGCTGTGTAATCAGAACCGCACTGGCTGACAAGAAAACCAGAATTAAGATTTCCTTTCTTCTTACAAAATATTTAAATCTAGTCATCGCCGTGCTGTTTTGACAGCTCTTTCTGTTAACTAAATGAAAAGTTTAAGACAAGTTCCAATTTACATACACTTTTTAAGATCTTTCTTCCTGATGCTTTTATTGCCATTTACATGACAAACAACTTGATTAATAGTACTTGCTCATTTCAAGTAAAAATAGCTTGAGAATAGACCCCTCACTGGCACTTTTTTAAAGAAATAATGACTTGCATCTCATTAGCTAAACTTTGCTTTGCCTTGTGTTGAGCTATGGGACAGTTTCATCTACGTGAACCAGAGCCCGTGGCAGATTCTTCCTGAACACACAGAAGTGCGAGGGAGTGGTATAAAGAGATCTGATTGAAATGTGTATGTTGATTCGTGCGTCTCAATGCCTTTTGTGTTCATCCAGAAGGATCTTATCCAAGGGGTGGTGCCTCCCATTTAGTTTTCAGTGAGTCCCCCTGGAAACTCCTGATTTGGTTCCAGAACCTGGCTGGAACCTCTCTTCCCAGCCCTGTTTCCTGTCTTGTCTGTCATCCATGCCCATCTGAGCTCAGGGCCAACATCCCTGCCCACCCCCCATCCCAGGTGCCCCCTCCTTCTTCTCTGAAGCCCTGGGTCTCTGTTCCTGTCCCTGCCTTGGTCGCTTGCATTTTCTGCTCTGGGAGCGCCTGCTCGGTGCCCCCCTAGCACCCAGGCAGGCCTGATGGATGGAGGCCTCAGAAGGTATGTGGCAGGTGGCAGAAACACAAGCTTTATGAGCTGGTGATGTACGTGCCTGAGAGGATGGGATGGGGGGACTTTGCGTAAACAGGCACTAATCTTCCTAATGAGCCTCTGCCCAAAGCCCTCAGTAATCTGGGATTTTGTGAGCCAGCCAGCTTTCGAGAGGAAGGAGCTTAAGAGCTCAGCGGTGAAGAGGGGTGAGCCCTGACTCTGTGAAGATGTGGTTCTGCCACGGGTGCTGTTTGCCATTTTTAACAAACTAAGAGGCCAGAAGCCGAATAATCCCAGAGCGCATAACCGAGAGTTGCTCTGACACCCATCCCGCCCACCCTTGCCTTGTGCATGCCTCCAAGGACAGGCTGCCATGGAATGGCCAAAGGGTGGCAGCTAGCCCTGTTGTTGGATGAAAAGAGGAAATTATTCTTTGTTGAGGCAAATGGGATCAGCAGCAGGGAGTTAGCCGTCAGTCAGAATGGAATATGGCCCGGAGGGCGGGTCTGGCGAAGGCGCGTGCCTGGGATGCTGCCTTCCAGGCTTGAGCCCTCCAGGGACCGCGTGGGACCGCGTGGGAGCAGCAGTCCTGCAGTACACGCTGTGTGTGTGGGCACAGGGCTGGCCAGGGGCAGCAGGGTGGTCACTTTTCTGTGTGTGACAGCCTGTCCATCAGCTCCCAGGCCGCACGGGGTGAGCAAGCAGGGGGCCTCCTCCATAGTGACTCTGAGGTGCTACCAGGCACTTCCCCCAGAGTGAGTCCAAGCATCCCTCTAGAATCTGGGACCAACCATGAGCAGAGTTGTCCGTTCTCAAGTCCCTGCTCCCCCTGCTTCCCTCAGCCTGGCAGACAAACCCCCAGAGGCTGCAGCAGGAAAAAAGCAAGCTGCTCTGCTTCGTCCCTTGCCCCCTCTTGCTACCAACAGCCTAGGGTTCCCAGGCATGGGTAGAGACCCCTCCTACCTCCTTTGGGAGGACCAAAATGATCATGTGTTGAGATCACCCCTGGATGTGGCTCTGTGGCCCCGAAAACCCCCCTGAGAAGAAAGGTGCAGTGGAGGACTAGGAAACCTGGCTGCACTTGGAAATGCCCCTCCTCTGGCAGGGTCCCACAGGCCAGAGAGTCAGCAGGAGACCCTGTGCTGGCCTGGAGTCACATCTTCCTTCCCCGCAGGTGGAGATCAGCCCCCTGGAGAATGCCATCGAGACCATGCAGCTGACCAACGACAAGATGAACAGCATGGTACAGCAGCACCTGGACGACCCCAGCCTCCCCATCAACCCCCTGTCCATGCTCCTGAATGGCATCGTGGACCCTGCCGTCATGGGAGGCTTCGCGAATTATGAGAAGGCAGGTGACCTGCCAGTGGTAAAGCCCTGTCCTGGGACAGACTGTTTCCAGACACGTATCTCCCAGCCCAGAAACTACCCTGGTCTCACTGGTTGATCCCAGACTAACTGAGCCAAGGCTGGGAGCTCCTAGAGGTGGCCCCTGCCAGCTGTGGAAGGTCAAGGCCCGACCCTAGGCATGGCTCCCCTGGGCGTTGCCCCCCCAGATTGGGCTGACGGAGCTCTGCAGCACTGCCCGTGGGTGGCTCTCAAGAGTCCTGAGGTCATGAAAGGCCAAGAGACACAGTTTTAGTGAAAGACAAAAGAATTAGAACATTTGGGATAGGTAGGCATGGCAGCTACAGGGGAGAAGGCCAGCTGATCTCCCCGGAAAATCTCTCGGTAGGAATGGGCAGAAGTGGAAGGGCGTGGGGTGTGGTCTAGACCAGTGGTCAGCACTACGGTCTGCTCTCTCTTTTTGATATCGAGTTTGGAGCTCGGCCACGGCCATTCATTACTTAGTTTTCCTGATAGAACAGTGGCAGTGTTGAGGCCCTTCACGGAAAAGTTTGCTGACCCCTTATCCAGACAGAGTAAGAGCTGAGGTGGAGAACGGGCCAAGAGGAGTCGTTGCCCTGGACGGAGAGGTAGTTCTAGCTGTAGGAAGCCTTTAGGTGTAGGACGCCTTTAGGTGTAGGACAGGCCCCGGGGTGGGTGCAGGGTGGGGGTCGGGGGCGTGTGAGCAGCTGGGGGGCTGCCCCCCAGCAGACTGAGGCATCCAGGTCAGCTGCGGCTTTGCTGGATCCCAAAGACAGAGGTGCTACCCAAAATGCCCCTCCTGGCTGCCCGTTCACTTCATTTGTTGTTTGACCTAATCAGACCCTGAGCCCTGAGTGCTGGGGACGGTCCATCCCCGGGGGGTGGGTCTGTTTTACGCATGGCTCTATCCCGCGGGGCTGGTGCACAGTCAGTGTGCAGAAATGGGGCAGGGTAAGCAGTGTACTGAGTGGCCCTTCCTGTCTCCACCAGGCCTTCTTTACAGAGCGGTACCTGCAGGAGCACCCAGAGGCCCATGAAAAGATTGAGAAGCTCAAGGATCTCATCGCATGGCAGGTAAGCGTGTGATGGCAGCCTTCTGGGGCTGGAGCGAGGAGGCCCGCATCTGAGGCTAGACCCACGTCCGCCTGGGACATCTGCCACAGTGCCTGTAGCCACGTGTGTCCCCAGATACATACCCCCCCAATGCCATGATGAACTCAGCTCCTGGCTGCGGTCATGAAGTTGAACCCTCTCTTGTCTATGAGCCTGGTCTGTCTCTGCTGGCAGATCTCTGTCTGGTATTGACAGAACATCAGAGGCAAGGTGAGAATGGTGATGTCTTTAAGAGCTTGGCTCCAGCCTGTCCCAGGAAAGGCGCTCAGGCCAGTGCTATCCGTGTGGGAGGTGTTGGTGGGCCACTGCAGAGCACCCACCCCTCACGTTCTCCGTGGTGGCGGCCAGGGTTGGGGAGTCCACATCTGTGTTTTCCCAGCTGTAATTCCATGTATTATGGTGCTTCTCTACTCGTGCTCCTGAGGCTGCCAGGTCTTACCTTAGAGGGACCTGGTGTTAGGAGGACCTGGTTTGGAGGGTGTCTTGTATCCAGTTGGAAGTGACTTCTTTGGTTCACACGTCTGTGTCTTAGAGCCTCTGTGAGCCTGGTGGTGGAGGGGATACCCAGACCCGGTTCTTGTGGAGCCCTGCCTATACTTGCTCTGTACGGAGGACAGCTCACTGTTTTGGACTTTGTTTTCTCGTGTGGGAGGTGAAGAGGGTGCTGTCTGATCTAATCCCCACACAGCAGGCTGAGCACAGAGACCTGAGGGAGGGCGAAGCCGGGGTCACCCTGTGCCTGGCGGCTGGACTCCAGGCCACTCTGCTGAGCCAGGGAAGGGGGCGGGCGGAGGGGGAGGCAGTCTCAGGCTGCCACCTGGGGCCCTGACGCAAGTGAGGCTGTTCCTCTGAGGAGACGTCTCCGTGGGCACTTTGACCCTGGCCTTCCCAGAGCCTCCACTCAGTGGCTTCTCCATCATCAGCACATTGACCCGTGTGACCTCGTAGGTGGAGTGGGGCTGAGCTTTGGTTTCAAGCCCACTTCCAATCTATGTATATTTCATGGTACGAAGGTAGACATCACATAAAATGTAGCATCTTAACCGATTTGGAGTACGGTGCGGGGGCAATGAGCACATTCACATTGCCGTGCAACCATCCCCCATCCATCTCCAGAACTTTTCCAGCTTACCAAAAATCTCTGCACTAACTCTCCACTCACCCCATGCTTGGAAACCACCATTCTACCGTCTGTGTCTATGAACTTGATCGTTCCAGGTACTTCATGTACGTCGAGTCATGGGTATTTGTTCTAGGTACTTCACGAAAGTAGTCATACGGTAAAGTCATAGGGCTTTTGTGACAGGTTTAGTTCACTGAGGACAGTGTCTTCAGGGTTCATTGTGCTGTAGCCTGAGTCAGAATTTCCTCCCTTGTTGGGCTGATTAAGACTCCATTGTGTGGACGGACCACATTCTGTTTGTCCACTCATCCATCTGTGGACGCTTCGGTTCCTTCCACTCTTTGGCTGCGAACATGGCTACACACGTGTCTGTTCGTTCTCCTGCTTTCAGTTCTTTTGGGTGCATTCCCAGAAGTGGGATTTCTGGATCAAACGGTAATTCTATTTTTTAATTTTTTGAGGAGCTGCATCCTCCAACTCCTTGTCAACACTTGTCATTTTCTGGTTTTGTTTTGGTTTGTTTTTTGGTTTTTTTTTTTACAATCACCATCCTAATGGGTGTGACTTCGCCACAAACCTGTAGACATCTGTTTGCGTTAGGATTATTCTGTGATAACAAACCCTGGGGGCTGGCTCCAGGGACCTCACTGGCCATGGACCGTTCTCTGCATGGCATGAGAGCCTCATGTAGACCATCTCCCTCTGTTTCCAAAAAGAGAGAGGGTTCAAGATTCGGTATGATTCCATTTTAGATGTAGAAACCAAAGGGTACAAAATTCAAACTCCATTGAAGGCTATAAAATCATTGCCACACAAAAACTAGTTTGGTCTGCAAAAGTTGTATTGATTTTTTTTTTCTTGTAAGCTTTTACAGCAAATTGGATTTTAAGAGTTTCAAGTCCTACAGAGAAAAATAATTTGTTCCCCAGAGAGAACTTGATGTCAGCACTATGTCATCACCCCTAATAACTATATTAAAGGATGAATTTTAAAGCAGCTCGCAGGAAAGCTGAAAGAAAGAATCCATTTTCTAGCAACTTCATTAAGTCATAGAGTGATGAAAAATACATATTCAAAACATTACCTGTGATTTCGCTTTCATTTGCAAATGTTTGGAAACCCATATTTTAGTATCAGTGATAGAGTCATGCGGTCATTAAAAATAAGAAGTTTGGGGTTATCGGGATGCTGTCTTATGTTTTCGTTTGTTTGTTTGGTTTGTTTTTTTTCTGGAAACTCCATCAGGGCAGAGTGAGGCTTTCTCTGGGGAATCCCAAGGACTCGTTGGCAGAGTTTCCATCACTAATGTGCAATAAGCACATCTTGGTGCTGAAATCATTTGTGACGGCGGGTTGTTAAGTCCCAGGCAGCTCTTGGCTCTGCTCTTGTCATCCCCAAACCCCGGGCGGTGCTGACCTGCTCCCCCCAGCTGGGAGCCAGTGGCTGCAGGCGCGTGGGGCCCCTTCTGAGTTCACAGCTGACACCAGGTCAGAGTGAGCCCCAGCCCCGTCCTCAAAGGCACAGCTCCATCCTTGCCTAAATGCAGCTGTTTTATTGAGCGTCCCCGCCAGCGCCCAGAGATGAATCCTACAGCCTCATAGGACACCGCTGGGTTGTATGCCTGTGCCTCTTTTGAAATGCACAAAGATAAAGACCAAACTCATTCGCCATCCCCAACTGATGACAGGCGTGACCATTGTCACCGGGGGTGGTGCCCCTAGAGTGCTGAGCGCTGCTTCCTAATGCTCTGTGCTGCTGGCGGGCCATGAGTTTGGGCAGGGGACACACAGGAGCGATCTTCACGTGCAGCACCGCTGTTCGGAAGGGCGTCTTTGGAGAGCAGGCTGTGTGCTCACTTCGAACAACCCAAGGTGTGACTTTGGAGATGTCTGCTCCCCCTCCCCGCTCGGGGCTCCGGGCAACTTTTAAGAAATGCAGATTCCTGGGATCTACCCCAAAGCAAATCAGGGCTCCTGGGGTGGGGTTCAGGAACCTGCCTGGGAGATTCTGATTCTCATCCAGGTTGGAACTCACTGAACCCAGGGTCCCCAGAGATCACTGCAGACCTCATTCCGTGGCTTGTGTTAAGCACCCAATTTGTGGGAGTGTTTGCACAGAGCATATTTTCATGCAGAGCTGTGGCTCAGCCCCAGCGAGACATAGAACAGAAACCAGATCCCAACCCAGAAGAAGGTTGTATCAGACAATGTCAGGGACCTGTTGAAGTGATCAGTTCTCATACCCCATAAATTTTGCCTGCCAAATTGCAATTCATGCAACCCCAGGGACCTAAACCAAATGGTCTTAACTTTAGTCCAGCAAGTAGTTTCTTTGAGGTCAAAGAATCTGGCTAATTAAGGTTTTTAATCAAACCAACAACAAAAAAAAATGCAGAGACATGTAGACTGCATTTTGTATATTTGAAAAAGGTCCATTCTACAGAAAAATGCTTGCAGGATCTCAAGTGGCTGTGTCTTAACCTTGAGACAGCACCCCCATACTCGCCTCCGTACCCAGATAGATCCAACACATTTACCGTCCCACCAAAAGTTGTCCCCAGCCTGCCTGTGCCATGCCCCAAGGCAGAACTCAGGAATCAGAAGGATTAATGTGAGCATTTTCTACTGTTGAACTTGACAATACTGGGGCTAGCTCCGGGGAAGCTACCATCTGCAAGAATAATTCATATGGAATATTAAAACGCCTCATCCATTGTGAAGGCTCACCTGCATGCACACTGTCCTTTCGGGGGTAACCAGCCGAGAGGGGATGCCTGGCCCGAACCTTAGGGGTAGGCCCAAATGTCAGCAAAACCAGCTTTGTGCCCGTGTAGCCCGAGGGCAGGCTGGGTGAGCTGCTGGGTGGGCTGTGACATGGGAGCCCTCACTTCTTTCTTTCCCTGGAGACCACAAGAGGCAACAGCTGCGTGCTCTAAATGGCAACCAAATACATTTTATGCATTGATTCATCTTGATAAGATTTCTCGAATTTATTCACATGAAATTCAATTGTGTACTTATTATCCTGCTTCCTAATAAATCTGCTCATTTAGGTTGGTGTTCTGTCATATTAGGGAAATCTGTTTTTAATCAGTATTTTGATTTAATTATAAATTATTAAGAGGAAGCCTCTTAGCTTGATTGCATTGAAGAATGTCTAACTCCTGGTCCGAGCGTTGGGAGAAAGCAGAAGATGGGGAAAGAAAGCCCTCCTTAGAGCCCCCTCCACCCCCCACCAGCAGTGATTCTTAGAGGGTCTCTGGGGCTGGGGAATGAAAATGTCTCCCTGCGACGCTTTTAAAGGTCAACTACATCTCCGCGCTTGGAAGTGAAGTGTTGGCATGGATATTTTGTGACAGCAGTGTTGGCAGAGAAGTGATTATTTTTAGTTTTAAGGAAGAATAAATTTGGTTTTCCTTTCCAAATAAGAAGATCTTCAGGACTATAGAAAACATATAATTAGATTTTTAAGTTTTAGAATAGGGTTCTCAATTGCCTATAAAGGCAATATTCTGGGCTAAAAAAAAATCTTTGCTCTGTGACATGACCCTATGCGAGTAGATCAAGTTACAGCTAAACAGATTCAAATGCAATTCTTCCCAAATTCATGTGGAAAGCGCTGATGAGTCTATTCTGGGATTGGTCGGCCGATGGGAGTCAGGCAAAGTCACTGAGTGGCCATCTTGTGCTGAGCACTGCACTAAACGTGTCCAATTTAAAACACAAATGATTTTAATTTGAACATTTTAGTCTTTGGGGGTAATGTGCCTGCTGATGACTTTGATTCACGGTTTGATTTGGAAACAAAGCAGTTGCATTTTGCACAAAGTGCCACTTTCTGCCTGGTGCGCCCGCCTCTCTAGGCCATTAACCAGGAAATAAGGAGTGTTGACTGCTACGTTTTTCAGATTCCATTTTTGGCTGAAGGGATCAGGATTCATGGAGACAAAGTCACAGAAGCACTGAGGCCATTTCATGAGAGAATGGAAGCCTGTTTCAAACAGCTGAAGGAGAAAGTGGAAAAGCAATATGGCGTCCGGACCATGGTAAGTGGGTCGCCTTGGAGAAGGGGAGGTGGGTGTCTTTGCATCACATTGTCCAACTGTGACAGGCTCACAGGCAGGGTGAGTAAGATGTATGTGACACCTGCTGGGGAAGTGGGATTGGAAGGACCTCAGCCCCCTCGGAAGTCCTTCTGCCAGTAAGGGTGAGTAAGCCTTCATGAGTTTGCTTCATCACCAAACGCCCTACTCACCTGCTGTGAACACAATCTAGCCTTAATGTGGTAGGGCAACAGAAGAGCCACCCAGAGGCCCATGGGACTCAACTTTGGCTGCCGTAGAGGCCACACCTGCAGCCATACACCATACACAGAGGGTTAGGTAATGCACAGGGCAACAGTACTCATGATGTCCTAAGGCAGAGCTGGAGCCTAAGTCCAGTCCAAAGTCAAAGTCATCGGAGAGAGTTGCTATGGTTTCCTGAGATCTGAAACTGTTAGCAAAGACTTACCTCTTAAAGGAGTGGTCACTGGTCTTGGCCAAGAAAGGTAAGCTGGAGACAGTCAGGGGAGGAGGTGGGGAGAAAGGGCTCACCCAGCAAAGGCTGGGAGGCCAGAATTCGAATGGCAGGCCAGAGCCCCTGCAGACATAGCCATGCCTTGGACAGAAGAGAAATCACAGGAGAAGCTGGAAAGGTGCCCAGCCTCCAAAAGCCTGGAATGGCGGTCTGGGACAGGAAGCTTTGCCCTCGATAAAGGGCAGAACTGGGCTTTTGCTAAGAGTTTGTGGAAGTTTCTGAGTGGGGCCTGGGATCAAGATGATGGTGAAAGAGTGGCTTGCGGTATGTAATGATGCAAATTCTCTGGCACTGAGAGCCCTGTGGCAGGCCTGAGATATGCTGTTCATGAGCCATGTTCACGAGTCTTAGCATCGTGGGGCCGAGGCCAGGCACCACAGACCACAGTGCCACCGCGGTGGTCCATGGGAGCCTTGGTGGGTCCTAACCTTGACTGCCCCTGGACGCTGGAGATGTCGGGCACAGCAGATGACTCAAGGCCCCCTTTCCTGTTTTTCGGAGGGAAGCAACAGTGTGACAAAAAGAGGCAGTGAGGTTTCTGATCTAAATCCCAACCCTTGGCATGAAGGGGGTGAGGGCGCACATGGTTTCCGGCAAACGAAAGGCGCGCTGTGGAAAGTACTCCGCTTCTCACATCGCACAACACTTTTCTCTCCTTCCTAAGGAGCCAGGTGTCCAATGTAGGGCACCATTTTGGGTTCTTTTTCGGCCCAATTCCATCTGTCTGCCGTTCTCTACAGTTCTCTGTTGCTCTTCCTGTTGAACTCACTTCTTTTTTTCACACGTTTAGCTCACTTAGCAAACACTATTTAGTGCTTTCCCATATGCCAGGGGCCTTTCCGAGTGTTTTGCAAATATGAACTGGCTTCACACTACAAAGGAGGCACTGTGGTCATCCTCATTTTACAGATGGGGGAAAGGGACACGTCACACACTAGCAGTGGCGACTCCAGCCCCTGATGGAGTTTGAAGCCCACTGGTCTGCCTCCAAGTCTGTGCTTTTAGCCACTATGCTTAATTTACACAGCAGAGCTCTTCCTTCTCTTGTTCATGTGGTTGGAGGCTTGTAAGAGACTGAGAGTCCCCCAGAAAGGGGCTCTGACTGCACTCCATGCTGGCCCCCCCATGCCCGCTGTGGCTGGGCTGCGTGCATCAGTGCCTCCCCCAGCAAGGTGCAAACCTGGCAAAACCAAGGGAACACAACCTCTGGGCTCTGGTCTGAGCACTCGGCATGTGGGGACCCAGGGCGGCCAGCCCAGCGGGAGCTGCTCCCGGGGAGCAGGCTTGGGGACCAGGGTGCCCTCCTGCCGGCTGCACCGGAGGACCTGTCATGCCGGTCAGAGCCCTCGAGCCGTGCTTGATCGCTTCAGGGCTTGTGACTCATCACAGAGCAAGCAGCAAGAATTTCAGATGCGTCGTCAGGCGTCTCTTCCCAAGTCTTAACGCCACTCTTAAGTCTTTCTGAGAAGCAAACACTTGTGAGAGCTCAAAGTTTCGTACTAAGTGAAAGCCTTCCTCTTTTACCGCTCACACAACTTATACTTCAAAATGACAGAAACCTGTCTGGCTCGCCGCACATCCTTCCTGTTCCGCGCTCTGCTGGGAGCCTTTAGGTCTGTGCGTGCTTGTTGCCGGGCCCAGGGGAGAAGCACAGCCAGGGGAGGAGGCAGGGCTGTGGCATCGGGGACGGAGGTGTCCCCCTCCTCAAGGACAGGTTTCCCCTGTTCCAACGCAGCCATCCTCGGCCAGAGATGAGCGGTTTCCACCACATCCTGAGACACGTCCTGCCCACCAAACTGCCCACGGCTCCGTAGTGGCTGCCAGCGCAGCCCCCCTGCCCAGCCCAGCCAGGTGCTGGTCAGGCTTATGGGGGGATAATCGAGGAATAGAATTAAGGGTGCATTTCTTGCCCTTGGATGCTTTCTTTGCTGGGGCTGCCTTCCTCAGTCGTACGTGCCGGGAGCCAAGCGGCAAGCTCTGCAGCCAGCCTCCCTTGAGCAGACAGACAGACAGGCAGCTGCCCCTGTCATGCTCTGAGAAATGTGGCAATAAAAAGCAGTCTGGTAGGAGCCTTTCCTGTCTTAGCTCCTCTGGAAACTTGCAAGCATCTCAGAATACTTGGAAAAGCAATATAGTATCATCCTGTTTAAAAAAAATGGATTTAAAAATAAAAACCCCATAGAAAAGACATAAACCATTTTGTCAATTTTTCTGATCCAGCCAAAGTCATAGAAACAGAAGACTTGGACATCCTCTGACTTCTTAATCCATAGGCGACTGCCAGACCCCAGCTCCCTCCCTGCTGGCCTTCACCTTGCCTGTGCTGGGGCTGGGGTGGGGTGGGGTGGTGGGCATCGCTCCCTGGACAAAACCTCCCAGCCCAGCTTCTCCAGATGCATAGGGAGTGAGGAGTGCAGACCCTGGGGTCCTGGAAGAAGGGGCCACAAGCACCTGCTGTACTCAGCAGCAGCCCCTGTGTCTTCCAGAAAAGAAACGTACCTACTTCTCACCCTACCCCATAAAACACTGGTCGTTGCAATTAAATGCAGCCCTGCCCACCCCTCCCCTGATCCACGGGCAGTGGGTATGCGTGGGGGTCAAGGGGAGGCATCTGGGCTCAGCTGGAAGACAAGGACACAAATCGTGTCAGAGCCTTTTGGGCAGGGCAGGGCTCGCTCAGGCCCTAATAATGATGACAGCAAGGACAACAGGAGCAGCGGTCAGAGTGTGCCGAGGCTGGTGGGCTCCAGCTGCATCCTCCCATTTCATCCTCACACCAGCCTCTAGAGGTAGGATGATTGCTCCCTGCGTGCTCGAGGAAGCTGAGGCTCAGAGTGGTTCCATATGTGATGCAAGATCACATCGTTGACACTGGAACCAAAATTCTAGCCTAGTTCTAACTGCCCTACCCCCACCCCTGCCAGCCCTGGTGCTGGGACACAGGGACATTGGTTCCCTCATGGTGTCCTGGTGCTGGAGCTACACCTGTCACGGCTGGGAGGAACTCAAATTGCCTCAGATTAAAAAAAAAAAAAGTCCCAATTCTTCAATTTTTAGAGGCTCTGCTCAGTCAAGAAGGAATTGGAGGACAAATGGCCCAGTGGGGCCCGTTTCCACACCCAGTGGGTACTCTGCAAGCGTGGGACCCAAGAGTGGCTTCTGTCCCTCCTTGGCCAGAGCCCTGCTTCTGCCAGCCTCCCTTCCCTTTGTTATGTCCAATCCATACTAGTACATCCACCCAAGATTCAAGGTTGCCTCTTGAGGGACATCAGCAGCCCTTTGTGGTCAGAGGTAGGATGGTCGAGGGTCTTCTGGGCCTTCCCAACAGCTGGAGTGAGGTGGTTCTTGCTGGCCATCTCCACCTCCTGGTCCACGGCTGGCTCCCTCCTCGGCCCCCGCGCACCCAATGCTTGCATTGCTCCCATAGCTGTGAGATCATTTTACCAGGAAAACGGAAACCATCAGGCGAGGAGTGGGGCTCACAGCACCCGGATGTTGGACAGGTCACATTTCTTCTCTGCATGCTCCACTGTGTTTCCTTGAATGCAGGTCTCCCTGTGCCGAATAGATGATGGGATATGGAGGCGGCATCCTCCCGACCACAGAAATCCCCTGAGCCTGATGGAGCTGGCTTTCTGCCCTTCTGCCCTTCTGCACTGCCCCCACCCCAACACCCCGGTCCAGAAAGGATGGGTGGAAGTGAAGCCCCAGGCTCTTGCAGGGGGGAGGCGGCACGGCAGCCCTGCCGGGGTTGGTAGAGGGGTGCTCAGACTCCCTGCAGTGAGCCTCACTCAGACACTGTTGCTGTGGAAGACATGGCAGGGGATCGTGTGGGCTTCTCGAGGCAGAGGCCGCCCGCAGGTCTCATTCAAAGCCTGAGGAGGGTCGAATCCCACAGAGATGCCAGAGAGAAGAGCAGTGGCCGAGCAGGCGGCGGGCGAGGTGGTCAGGCGGACCTGGAGCAGCAGGCAGGACCCTGTTCCGACCGTGTCGGAAGCGGTGGGGCATGGAGTGATCCCGGGGTGCAGCCGGGACGCTGGGGGGGGGGCACGTGTCAGAGAGCCAGGCCTGGGGCTCCATCTGCACGTGTCTCAGAAAGACTGAGAAGAGCGCTCTGTAGACTTCAAGTTGCTAGATTTTACAGGAAACATGTCCACAGTTTGCACCAGTTTGTACTTGGTTTCCTTTTTAGTTTCCTCACAAAGGCCAGTTAATGACAATGAACGTCTCCTTGAAGGTGTGCGACGGCAGCATCCTTGGTGTCAAACCCAAGACCTTCCCTCTGTGCGGGCACATCCCAGCGACATGCGGCTTTGAACCGGTGCTTGGCAAACCGTGGCCCACTGCCCTGTTTGTAAATCGGGTTTTCTTAGAACACACCCTGCTCACTCTTCTCTGCATTGTCTCTGGCTGTTTTCATGCGACGAAGGCTGAGCTGAGCAGGGAGACAGAGAGCCTAAAATACTTATCATCTGGCCGTTCACAGAACAAGTTTACCAAGTCCTGCTTTAAACTGTTCCTTGTCTTTGGGAACCTTTTACTCCTAAAGAGATAGCATGCCGATCAAGTCCTCGTTCAGGTGCAAAACACCTGTTGAAGAAACAGGCCCGCTTTGCAGATGCGAAGTCGTGTTCAGTGTGCAATCAGCCATGGTCCCAAGCACATCTTCTACAGATGACCGCCCGAGGTGCCAGCTTCGGGGGTGTGGGGGGGGGGAGGTCAGAGCCACACAGGGAGGACGTGCCCTCCGTCGCAGGTTAAGGGAAGGAGCCTCTGCAGCAGCTGGTCTTGGGGCGCAGGTACACGAGCATTTTCTAGGTAATTAGATATTGACAAGAGCTGTATTTCAGTGGCTCGTGTTTGGGTGATGTAAATCCTATTTCAAAGAGAGGATGGAAAACTCCATCCAGACACCCTTTTTCTGCAGAATGCATCTCTGGCTCCCAGCCTGGCTGGGAGAAGGGGCTTGAGCAGCTCCAGCCATGGCTTCATCCGCCCCACTGTACCAGTCCCTGGGGGGGCGGGGGAGCAAATGCATCTTTAATTAAGCAGCAGGGGCACCTTATTTTATTCTAGAGAAATTCAGTTAGACACGTCTGTGTGTTTTGGTGATCTGCATGGTTTATCAACATGCAGAGATGGACAGAGTTCATCTAATGATCTTGCAGTTTCTTTCATCTAGGTGCTACTCTATAAATTTCTTTAATCTAGATGTTGCTCTATAAATTTTCTGGTCGGTACATTCTACGATGGCTTTGGAACAGGTTGATGCATTGTGGTGTTGGTAAAGAAAACTGCACTTAAAATGTTAGAGAAAACAAAAAAGTTATGAGATTTTTCACAATATCAGGTAAGATTTCAAAAAACCCTGAAATAATCATCATTTTCATCTTTGACTCTGAACAAGAAAATGCCCTGCTCATAAAAGTGTGGACAATTTTGGTCTAGAATCCAGGCTGCTAAGACCACTTGGTCCCAAGAGTCTGACCATGGCAAGCCAGAAGTCTTTTGGCACAAGAGCGTCAAACAAGTCTCTCTTTCTCTCTCTCTCTCTCACTGTCAGCCCTCAAGTCTGGATGACAGAAGAGGCAGCCGTCCCCGGTCCATGGTCCGATCCTTCACGATGCCTTCTTCATCCCGGCCTCTGTCGGTGGCCTCCGTGTCCTCCCTGTCATCGGACAGCACCCCTTCCCGGCCGGGCTCCGATGGGTGAGTCTGGCTCAGCAGCACGGAGGGACTTGGTGGGTCCTGTGAGGAGCCACCAGGACCCTGGGTTGGTTTGATCACAGCGGAGGATTTTTCTTTAAAATCCAAACCATCTTTGAAACTGAAAACCTCCAAGACTTTGCAACTCTAGTGCCCAGCATGACTTTCAGGGTCTTATGAGTTTTTGAGAAAAAATTCTTTGGGTAAGGTTTCTGTCAGATTTTAAAGCCTCCCCAGTTCTGTTCTGGACATTCTGGAAGAAATAGAGTACATTCCTTGTTGCTTGTGTGTTTGTACTTTCCATGTCCTGCTCACTTCCGTAGTGTCACGTCAGTGCAGAACTGTCCCGCGCTGTCAGGCAAGGCCACCTTCTGTCCTCAAGGCTCCTCGGGAGACCCCGGGTTTGCTGTTGAGCACAAATTGAGTAAGAGCTAAACAAGAAGCTACTAGACTAGTTAATTTGGGTTGAGCTCCCACTGTGTCTCTTGCATTAACTTCGAGTGTTAAAAAATATCGATAAATTTTTGTGTGTTTTTGAGTAGCAAATATGTAAAGTTTGTTCTTATTAAATAAAAAGGGAAAATGCATCATGCAGTTTGAACCCCAGAGAACATCTGCTTATTGTTTTACTGTGGAGTTTGCACGGTGGTATGTTTGCGCAATCCCATCTTGGTTTTCCATCCATCTCCTTACCAAACCCACAGGCTCCCTTCCACCCGTGGACCCACACTTCCAGAGCGCCCCCAGGAACAGCTCAGATCTGAGCGCCCTTTGTTGCCGATGACCGGTGTGCCCAACTGAGGATTGAAAACTAAACCCACATTTTTTTTCAGTAATTTTTATCAGTGACTGCTACTTATAAAGCCAAATCCATATGGAAATTCTCAATTTAGAGGTATTTAAATCATGTGTGCTTTTCTCTTAGAGCAAGATTGCTGAAGAAATTTAATTCAACTTTTCCCCAAGAAAATCCCCAAGCTAGTTATGAAAAGGGTTATACATTTCCTAGAACGTAGGGAGAGGGTGGAAACTGATCTAGAGGTTTTAGACGGAGGTGTGGTGTATCACACGCGTGAATACACGCCTCCCTCTCCCAGGAGGCATTGTTTAACCTTGAACTAGAAGGCATCTTTATGAGACTCCAGACTTCTGTTCATTCTAGGGTTACCACCCTTAGCTATGTAATTAATGTGGAGAAAATGAGACTTTGGTCCCAAATGGCACAGGTTACATAAAGAATAAAAGTTCATTTTGTCAGCAGGTGTTCTCATAATATGAAGAATTTTAAATGTAACCTGTCTTTCTCTTGGTTCTTCATGTACTCATCGAGATGTTTACCGGTGATCCCCCTGAGCTAAAAGGTGTCCACTGATCTATTTCTCCCCCTGCCGTTAATTGTCTCAAGTTACACAAAACCTAGAATAAAATCTTGACGATTATTTTGTATTTGTCGACTATATTCCCTATGCTGTACTTCTCATTCCTGTGCCTTATTTGTTTTATAAACTGGAAGTTTATAAAGTTTTGAAGACATTTTCATACCATTATCCATGTTGGCCCTCCCTCCTAACTCCTTCCTGCTGCAGGGGATGCAACGCCAACCTTAGAACTGGAGTCATTTCTTCTCTCTCCTGATATGGCTTTACTAGGACAGAAACGGGATGTAACCTCCCTCCGCCCCCCGCCCACTGCTGCCCCAGTCTGGTGTTAAAAGAGCAAACCACAGTTGCATGTAGACGTGTGTGCATGGTCAGCTTTGACACGTGCCTTAGAAGCTAGTCTCAGATCCACTTACTCAGTAGACTAACCATTAACATGGTTTTATACCAGCCAGTTGGTGTTAGTAGGCACAAGGGCCGTGGTGTCCTCCTTTAATCTTGAGACTGGGGATGTCCAGCCCACAGGGTAAGGGGGTGTTGAGACTCCCCAATAGGTGGCAGAGCCAAAACCCATGTCTTCCAGCTCAGTGCTCAGCTGAAAAACGGAGGGCATTTCCATGTACCTACGAGCTGGACTGGGCTTGCTGCTCATGGAGTCATCCAAAAGGCTTTCAAATTGAAGCAGCCAACATAGCTGTCATCTTGAGCTGGCTGTAGGAACTTGGTCAGAATCAAGATACCAGAAATTTCTTTGCATTAGCATCTGCCTGTTTATTCTTATTGCATTTGTGACTATTTTAGTATGAATCTCTACAAGGTGAGGGCACCCCTTTTGAAATATACCCCAAATACCATCTTCCCATCAGAAATCTGAGATGATGCCTTTATGTCATTGTGTCTGATCCAATCACATCTCCCCCATCCTCCTATACGTGTCCTGTTTCTTTTCACTTTGTCTCTCTTTCTTTCCAGTTCGATCCTGTCCGCTTGCAAACACAGTCTCTCTGTTACAACTTGTTAATATGTATCTTAATTCCCCCTGGCCTCTCTTTATAAATCATTCCTTTCCTGTAAGACTGCACAGTTCCCAGTCAGGGCTTAGATTGCTCGGGAACCGGCTTGCATTTATCTGCAGGGTGAGAAGCAACTGTTCTCCTCTTAAGTCATGAGTGATTTAAAGAACCATTTCTTCTAGGTTTGCTCTGGAGCCTCTCCTGCCAAAGAAAATGCACTCCAGGTCCCAGGATAAGCTGGACAAGGACGACCCAGAGAAAGAGAAGAAGGACAAGAAGAAGGAAAAAAGGAACAGCAAACATCAAGAGATATTTGATAAGGAATTTAAACCCACCGACATGTCTGTGCAGCAGTCTGAGGCTGTGATTCTTTCAGAGACGGTAATTTCTCAGGGAACCTTCTTCCCCACCCTGCGGTAGCTGCTGGGACCTACCTTTGCTCCACATTTAGCCGATGGAGCTGTCAGTTGGATTTCACGGAATTTCCTATCAAATAGTCACTTTGCAAATCTGAGGTCTCCCTCGACCCTCCCCTTGGATCACCAATGCTGTAGGGCACGCAGAGGCTCAGAGTGGAGCCTCTCTTCTCTGGAAGGTGCCTGTCTTAGCATTCATCTCTGTCCCGGAGGGACTCTGCTGCTTCTAGGACACATCCTGACATCCCAGAAGATGAACAAAAATGCTTTTGTTGTCTGAAAACAGTCCTCCAGGTCGGCTAACGCCTTTGCCTCTCACCTTCCTGACCCGAAAGCTCTAAGCCCCAGGTAGTCCCCGAGTTAGAATCTGCCTGGTGGGAGTCCCAGTGCCCCTCCCACTGGGTTCTGCCCGCAGCACGCAGCTCCATGTTGGCCTCCCTGCCTCATGTGCCCCACACTTACTTCTCTGCCATGTTTTAGAAGGACTTTCTGGGATTTAACCTAAACCCGTGCCACACGCTCTTGGCCCCAGGGCTGCTGCTCGCTGGAGCGCACAGCGTTGGGGGAGGCTGGGGGCACAGATGAGGCACGGGCAGCTTCTCGGGTGCGCTTTATTCAGAAAGTGCTATTGGGGGACTGGAAACGAAATCAAGGAGAGGCTCTCACAGGCTGTCAGCTTCAAAGGTTAAGTCATGCCCAGAACCACCTCCCCCTAGAAACGATGGACACTTGTCTGGACGGTGGCCAGGAGCGTTTCCGCCCCAGGCAGGAGCCCATGACCTGTCCTAGCTGTGATTGAAGGGTTGCTTGACAAAAAGGCTCACATGGGACCACCTTTTAATAAGACATATTTCTTGGCTTGTTTATATCTCAAAGCCAGAGGGTATGTCTCACCCACACTGTGTGCCATTCAGACTGGCAGTCATGTGTCGCTTGGCTGTCTAGAGGCAGAAGGCAGATTCGGAGCCACAACACGGCCTTCAAGAAGGTGAATGCCCTTCTGAGGCCTTCAGACACGGCTCTGACTGCAGCATGAGCTTGGCCAGGGACGTCAGAGCGCAGGAAGGGGACTGGCCAGAGGCTGGCCCTTGTGCCCAGGCTCTGGGCCTCCAGCAGCCAGAGGAAGAGGTCTCTGATGAACTACCCAGCGTTCTCTGTCCGCTACTCCGGAAAGCTGGGGTGCCAGTGACCTTGCTGTCATAGCCGAGGTCACCATCTCTCAAGCCCAGGATAGAGATCTCAAGTCTCAGAACATCAGAACTGGGTGGGGGAATTAACAGAAGCACAAGATATTTACCAGGGGGTCAGATGCTCTGCATGTCCTTTCATATATTTTCATTTAAGCTCCCTTTTAAGCTGTTAAAACAAGGGCCTGAGAGAAGTTGAACAACGTGGCAGAGCTGGTCACAGCTAGGTTGTGTAAAAAGAGGTCAAAGATCAGGCCAGGCACTTGGCCATCACATGCAGGTTCTGTGTCTCCTCACTGTGGCCCTGTTTGCTTGCGGGGACACTAGCAGAGATGGGCTGAGTTCAGCCAAAGTGGGACTGAAGTGCCCTCAGCAAGTGCACAGGAACACACCAGGAGCACAGAACCCGGCCCCCGGTCAGCCTCTGATGACCCTTGGAATAACCACAGCCGTGGCGTCTCCGGGGTCGGGAAGCCCGACCTCTGGCTGGGGGCAGACTCACCGTTCTCGGTCCAGCCCAGCTACCTGTCTCTCCCCAGAGGGACCTCGTCCTGCAGAGGACAGGGGTCATCAAGGTCTGTGAGTACCTATGGGCACCTGAAGTTTCGTAGGTCAGGCTCCGAGTGCCCGCGACCAGCCAGGGGCTGCGGGGCAGAGCAGGTGGGCAAGTCGGAGGCAGGTTTGTCGGAGTGGAGGCACAGCCCCATTCCCGGGGTCATCGCCAGCACCCGCTAGCGTTCCTGGGTCCTCTGGGGTGACCTTGGCGTTTTGCCCCGCACCTGGCCCCCAAAGCTTCTGCAGAGGCTGTATGTCTGCTCACTCCGGGGGGCTAGGTTCAGCTTCCTGCTTGATATAGCATGAACAATCCCATGGTCTTCAGCCGAGACTCAGAGCCTGGGGCAGGACAGAGAGTCCTCCAGGGGCAATTTGCGTCGCACCAGGAAAGCATCCTTTGGTTTCCTGAGTCATCAGAACGTGCGTCATGGTATAGGACTGTTGCCAGTCCCCGTGCACATTCGCTGTGTCCAGGCCTCCCCACTCCCCACCCCGCAGCCATATTCGGCATACCTTGGCTCATAGGACATCGCCCTGACCTCTGCTTTCACGTTCACCTGGCATTCTCCCTGTGTGCATGTGTCCAGATCTCCCCCTTTTTATAAGGACACCAGTCCTTTTGAGTTAGGGCCCACCCTAATGGCCTCATCTGCAAAGGACCATATTTCCAGGTAAGGTCACAGTCACAGGTGCTGAAGGTGAGGACTTCAAGCCATGCATCGTGGGTGACATAACTCAGCCATGGCAGACCCTAACTGTGCTCTTTCCTCCACCATAGATAAGCCCCCTGCGGCCCCAGAGACCGAAGAGCCAGGTGATTAACGTCACTGGAAGTGAACGACGTTTCTCAGTGTCCCCGTCGTCACCGTCCTCCCAGCCAGCACCCCCTCCAGTCGCGCCAAGGGCCAAGCTCAGCTTCAGTTTGCAGTCGAGTGAGTGGAACATTCTCCACGTTGGAATTCATGACATTGTTCTGTGACTCCCTCCTTGCCTGCAGTCTGTAAAGTTAGGCTCCCTGCTCCCCTTGCAGCAGATGGGGTTTCCACAAGCATCCAGCACACAGGGAACCCCCCTCGGGCTTCGGCAAATCAGTCTTCCCACGTTCCCTGGGAGGAAAAGTGAGCTCTCAGAACCTCCCTTGAGCTGGGGGAGTCATGAGAGGTGCATGGACAGCCTCCCTCTTTGTATCACAGGATACGAGCAACACGAGGGTCTTGGGCCTTCCTGTGTTCAGGAGGAACGTAAAGTGAAGAAGCATTTCCAGGCTGTTCTGGAAAGCTAAGCACATAACTAATTTTTCTAGTTTTTCCCAAAATCTAGGGTTGCTATGACATATTACCATAAACTTATTGGCTTAAAACAACAGATTTATTCCCTCACCCTTATGGAGGCCAGAAGTCAGAAATCAAGATAACAGGCTTGCTTGCAGAGGCTTAGAGAGAGACTCAGTTCCATGCCTTTCTCCTAGCTTCTGGTAGCTTCTGACAATCCTTAGCATTCCTTGGCTTATAAATGTACCCCCCAATCTCTGCCTCTCTTTTCACGTGGCCTACTCTCCTGGGTCCTCTCCTCTTCGTATAAGGACACCAGACATTGGCTTTAGGGCCCACCATAAATCAAGGATGATTTCATCTTGAGATCCTTAACTCATTTCATCTGCAAAAAGCCTGTGTTCAAATCAGGCCACATTCTGGGGTTCTGGGTGGACATGAATTTTGGAGGGACACAGTTCAACCCCCTTCCAGTGGTAATCAGCTTTTCACCACTAAATCCAGGCCTGCCAGAGAGGAGCGGTCTTGGCAGGAGGAAGGTGGCAGGGAGTGCGGGGCCACCTTCCTCCTCGGCAGAACCCGCCTTCCTTCTTCTGCCCTGTGCAGAGGCTCTGGAAGGCACGGACCATTGTCCTTTGCACCTGTTTTTCTTCTTGCTAAAAAGGGAGCAGTGGCCCTTCTGGGGACCATCAGGTCGGGGGTCAGCCCGGCAGCCGTAGGTGAGCCTAACTGAGGGAGCACCTTCCCGGACGCTGGGAAGGAGATGGTCTCTGGGATCAATCCTCACATCCTTACGCTATTACTGCAGAATCTTCTTCTAAAACTATTTTATTATTTCCTTTAAATAATTAAAAACAGGCACCATGGCAGCTGGAAAACACTTCGGTGGTATCTTAACGCTAAACCTAGGGTCACCGCGGGCCCCCGCAAATCCGCTCCAGGCCCACACCCTAAAGAATTAAAAACAGGGACTCATTGTATGTGAACGTTTGCAGCTGCATCTTTCACAGGACCAAAAGGTGCAAACAGCCCGAGTGTGTGTCCAAAGACACAGCCACACAGCGGACTAGTGTTCAGCCACGAAAAGGGACGGAGCTCTGACAGACACCACTTCATGAATGAACCTCAGACACGTTATGTTCAGGAAGTAAGCCAGACACAGAAGGACACGTATTCTGGGATTCCGCTCCCACGGAATATAAAACAGGCAAACTCGTAGAGACGGAGGGTGGGTTAGAGGGGTGGGGAGGCTTATGCTCTATGGGGACAGACTGTGTTCGGGATGCTACGAGAGTTTAGAAACGGAGAGTGGTAAAATCAAAGCCACTGATTTTACAATGCATTATGGTTAAAAGGGCACATTGTGTGTTCTGTGCGGTTTAGCACAACACAGGTAAGCAAGCGAGAAGTCAGCGAGTTTCTCTCACTGCCCTGGGTTCACCGGCGGGCCTCGCTCGGGAACCCACAGCTCCCCTGGAAGCCTTTCCCCTGATGAAGGGTTTTTCACCCACTGGGTCAGTGGGGAAACCTTGAAGGGACCCACCCGTAAAAATGTCAATTTTCCTCTCAGGTAAAAGAAAAACACATTTTTTTCCTAAGCGTCCCCACGAGGGTTGAGAGAGTATCCTGTTTTAATGGCTCTCCTTCCATTCGAAACAGGCTGTTCTGTCAGTTGGCTTTAAAAACCCGTTGTCCCCCCCCCCCCCCGCCAGGTTCTTCAACAGAAGCAGCCACAGAGCCCGGGGCTGCTGATGGCTTCATGTCCTACAGCGTGGGTCTCCCTGTTGAGACAGCGTGGGTCTCCCTGTTGAGACAGCGTGGAACGGTGCGTGGCTGGCCGTTGTTAGCTTTGGCTTCGTGCAGCCCTGCGGGGAACAGCCGAGGACGTGGGCCACAGAGAGCCAGCCAGGCTCTGAAAACGCCAGGTGTAGACAGTCCTTGTGGCGCCCCACTGTTTAGATGCCACCAACACACAGAGGCCCGAGGAGGGGTCAGGAGGGGCCCGGGCTCGACAGGGCTGTTTTTACAGTGGGCTGTCGCCTGAGATATCTTTATGGCACTTGGTATTCTCTTTCTAGAACGTGCCTTCAGGAGGGGATCTGACCCTTCACCTTCTCTAGCCCTCCCAGCTCACCTCTCTTCTCCATCGATGTGCGTTTCTGCCTCCCCTGCCTCTCCTGGAAAGGAGATGAAGCAGCCACATGGGCACTCGGCCTTGGTGGGGAACGTCTGATTCTAAACCAATCCGGTTTTCCAGGTTTGGAGCTGAACGGCATGACCAGCATGACCGCAATGGACACGGCCGAGGTCCCGCCCCCCCTGCCTCTCAAAGGCGGCATGGCAGATTATGGGAACTTGCTGGAAAACCAGGATTTGATCAGCTCGCCCACGCCCCCACACCCTCCTCCTCACCAGAGGGTAAGTCAGCCGGGATCCGAAACGTGGGTTTTTTAAAAAAGCCTTCCCTCCACAAAATAGAAATCCCTCCTTCCTGATGTTAGCGTGCTTGCTTTGGGCCAGCCCACATTTGATTTTGAGAAAAGAGGTCAAAGCGGTCGAACTCTGTCCACGAGATCTTGGTTCTGTGGCATCCACCCCGCTCTGGGAACATTCCTTAGAGATCCAACCCTTCCTCTTCTGGTTCTCAAGGTTCTCTGTTCTCGGTTGGCTGCAGGCCAAGGTCAGCCTGCACACTTTCCCCCCCTAAAAACCAATATAAATCCTCCATGCTCGTTCTTTCTTTCTGTGGGTACTTTTTTATGGAGTGTTCTGCAAGTTTATTATCTCCTCCTGTGAGCGGGGCAGAAGAGAAAGGGGATTTATTTTCAGTACACGTATTCGATTCTTCCTTTTATATAAAAACACAGACGAGCAGTGGGGCTTCACCTTGCGTGCTGAAGGGGTGATTGACCTGAGGCCACAGTGCCTTTCAGTTCGGCCCTCTGTCCCTAAAGATGCCACGATGGGGGACTGGCCCTGGAGACGGGACCATGTTACCTGGTGATGGCTCTTCGGGAGGCTGGAATGGTTCGCTGCAACCACAGAAACGGGAGTCTGGCCTTTCCCGCTGACTTTTAACTCTAAGTCAGAAGGAAAGAGGCCCAGGGAGTCGAGTGAGCATTGATTGGTTGGGGTGTTGTTTTCCTAACAGCTTAGTTAACCGATCACACCTTTGTTTTCATACTTTTATTTAATTGGAAAAGCAGGAATGTCCGTCGGGTCTCCCTACACCAGTGAACTGAAAATTCTGAACTTGGAAATATGACCAAATCTATTTTGTTACAGATCCATGCATGGGCAACATTTTCTCATCTCCAGTGCCGTTGCTACATCATTTGAAGTGACTGATGCCACGTACTCTTGGGTCAGGAAGGAACACGTGCGAGCCTTGGCTCCCTTTATAAACGGGTTATGAATTCAATTAGATTCATTACCCAAGTATCGTTGCTGTTTGTTTCTTGTTTGATCTCCCTACAGCACGAGAGTGAGTTCCGGTGACACGCCTGTGGATTAGTGTGTCATAATCAGTTGGAGGCAGTGGTGTTTCCAGGGTGTTCCCTTCTGCAGGCCGTGCGGGCTGTTTTAGGAGAATGATGGCTCGTCTGTCTCGGGGGGGGGGGGGGCGCAGGGATCGATATCTCCCATCCCTGTCATTGATCCGACCTCGGGCTTGTGGTCAACCTTGTCTCTGGTTGTCGCCACTTTAAGCTGTCATTTCTTTCCAGATGGCTCTTACAAGCAGCGATCTGACCTGTCATTTTGCGTCATAGCGATAAACCCTCCCATCTTCCTCTCTGGCACAAAGGCCGTCTGCAGCACTGTGCCTGCATCTGACGGTGTTAGCCTGGCTCGCTCTGACCCACCACTGTAGCTTTGCACGTGGACAGAAGCAATCATTTTATCACATCTCGAAATAGGTGTTTGCTTTTGTCTGTTTTTAACTGTTCTTACCGACCTTGAGATGACTCAGAGTCTATTCTTCTATAATGTCTCAATGTCAGTACCTCAGTTCCTTGTCTCCCTATTTATTCTCTTCCGCGTGTTAGGCACCGGGTCGTCTTAGCATTTCCTTGTCTGCGAATCGGGAGGAAATTTGGTCACTAGGGGAGAGACTGCTGTGTCACTGTTCTGTCCTTGACACTTCTTCCCTCACGTTGCGTTACACGAGCCGTCACATCTGCTTGTCTGTTCATCCGTCCGTTCATCGGTGCTTCATTTACTCACCACATTCATTCATTCATTCATTCACTCACTCATTCACTTACTTGATTGGCCCACGCACATTTACAGAGCATCTCCTGTGAGGCAGGTGTCTGTGATGGGCAGGGTTGCCAAAGGCTGCCCTCCGTCCCTCCTGCTCTGACAGGTCCATTTAGCAGGGGTCTTCCTATCACCTTGGCAATTGTCAAATCATTTGCAGGACTCTAAGGGCAAACGATGGCCCATGGACCAAGTACAGCCTGCTGCCTTTTCTTTTCTTCTTTTCCAGAGAGACAGGGTGTGTGGCGAGGGCAGAGGGAGAGGGGGAGAGAGAATCCCAAGCCGACTCCCCACTGAGCACAGAGCCCAAAGTGGCTCGATCTCATGACCATGAGATCATGACCTGAGCCGAAATCAAGAGTCAGACGCCTAACCGAATGAGCCACCCAGGCACCCTGACCCACTACCTTTTTTTGTAAATAGTTTCGTTGAGACACAGCTGCGTCCCTTCTGTATTTATAATGTGTTTCCCTCATGAGGAGCTCAGACATTTCCCTGCTGTTGTTCATCCCCCCTCAGTTTGCAGTTTGGGAAGAGACTGGACAAAAAACTGCATTTAAACAGGTCCCTGGGGTAGGGGGACCACAGGTACCCAGCTAACTCTCTTTCGTGAGGTTTTTCTAGTTCCGAGAGCAAGGGAGGGCTTCTCGCCCACCCCTGGAGAGCCTGTCCAAGGCCCTGTTTGTCCCTGAACGGTTGAGGGACATCTTCAGGGGGCACGAGCCAAGGCCCGTGGATCCTCATCGAGGAGCTCTCAGCCGGGACAGCGCCAGGCACCGGGGTGGCCCTGGGTCTGCTCTGCCCCTGTACCCTGGCTCTTCACCATTTAAACTGTCCAGTTCTGAAACCAGTCCGTTTCCAGGGGCCCCGGGATCATAAGCACCTGGAATTAAAGCGGCTGCGCCAAGAGCAGCGCTTTCCCTTCTCAAGGGCTGTGCAGATGCCTCAGGCGCTTCGTGAAAAGCAGCTTATCGGAGATGCCAGAAAGGCCTGTCGCCACCAGCTGCCCAGCCCCAAGTCACGCAGAGATGGCCTTCCCCACACACCCCCGCCCCCGGGGGGTGCAGAGTCACTTTGCGTGGCTGCCCTGTGCCCGCCGCTCAGGCCCCACCTGGTGCACGTCAGTAACGTGACGCCTGCCTTCTGTCTGTCTTCTAGCATGTGCCGCCCCCGCTGCCCAGCAAAACCCCACCTCCGCCCCCCCCAAAGACAACGCGCAAGCAGACGTCGGTGGACTCCGGCATCGTGCAGTGAGGGCCGCAGGCCCGTGCGGAGAGCCAGCTGCCGCCTGCCCCCTCCGCGTCTCCTCCCGCGTCTGCTGGTTACTCGTGGGGTCCGTGGTGTCGGACACGCAGTGCAGTTGCTTGTCCTGAAAAGGAGTTTCTTTCCAGCTGCGGCGTGAGTGGCCTTGCGCATCATGGAGCAAGGTGCATGTGGGTCTGGAACGTACTGTTGTGCTCATCAAAAGTGGGGGTTTCTGACTGTGTCTGTCTTGAGAGAGCCTGAGTCTTGCCCGAAAGCCCTCCGTTTGTGCTGAATGACACGTGAGCAAAACACGGTGGACCGGGGTTGGCAGCGTCGGAGGGGAGAGGCCATCGCCTGTGAGACCATGTTGCGAGTGAGCGCTCGTCTTCTCCCGAGGCCGACCCCCAGCGGACCCCCACGGGTGTTTTCACAGCCCTCTTTCTGCGGGTGTGACTTTGTGGTCAAGTGTATCTTCAACCTGTATCGGGCAGTAAGGCCAACCCTTTCAGGGAAGTTCCTGCTTTCCTTTGTTATAATTTAAAATAGGATTATTTCTCAGATACTGCACAGTTACTAATTTATGGAGTGGAAACACCATTAGAAATCCTGGATCAAGTGGGAAAGTAAATACAAGTATAGGAAGATCCGTTTTCTTTCTTTTTAAAAAGAGAAGGCCTGTAGGGCAGAGATGGTTTTCATGGGGCGAGTTCTTTCTGTCCTCGTTCTGTACAGAAGTTTGTATATATGATGGTTCCTAGAACTCAAGTTTTAATGTTTTTGATCCTTCCGTTTATTGTAATAGACATCTGCAAATGATTCTCCATATGTGTTCCTAATTTTTAACTTCTGGAAGTGTAAAAAACACGAATTAAATTTTGTTGATTTTTTTTTCCTAAGCTCCAAAGTCCTGCCAGTGTTGGTGGACGATGATTAAGAAAACAAAACAACTAACTTTGTATAACCTAATATCTTTATTCTGTCATCTGTATTTTTTTATCCACAGTAATCACGATATTTTTCTAGTAGGCTCAAAAGTCATTCGTTGACAGCAAAAAATAAAAAGCCATTTAAAAAGACTCAGTGTCTGAACACTACCGTTTTTATCCCGACATAAAAATATATATGTACAAATGCCATTGTTGCTCTTTCTCAAAGAGCTTTGTGACTTGCGTTTCTGTATGTGTGTATCTGCCTTCGTCACCTCTGTGGTCTCTCACTTGGGACCCAGATCGACAGCGCCTGTGTCCCTCTGTGTGTCTGCACGTCCTTGCAGAGAGTGCAGGGCAGGGCCTAGCTTGCTGATGCTGTCTCCCCTCAGACCAGCCCGGCTCTCCGGCTGCACGTCATTTCTGCCCCTGCAGCCTTTCAGCTGCTGACTTGAGAGAGGGTTTTGTTTAGTGCGATGCCTCATTCAGCGTCAGACTCCAGAGCTCTGTGGATCTCAGGTGGTGAGAAACAAAGGCGGCAGTGAGTTCCTCTTTTCCCCGTATAGCACACTTCTCTGCTCCTTCCAGACATGTCCCTGTTGCAACCACGGGACGTGCCGCTCTACAGCCCCGTTAACCAGACCTCCAGGAAACCTGCTGCAGAACCCAGGAAACTCAGGATCCTTCTCTCCTGCGCCATCACAGCCCTCCCCCCCCCCCCNNCCTCCCCCCCCCCCCGTTTATTTGGCCTTACTATAAATATCCAGTCCACCGCCAGGAAATGTGAGACTGATGTGAATATGGAATGTTTTCCTTTGTGAATTCTTACTCCTCAACTGAGAGAAATATTCCTCCTCCGTTGAGTGTATTGGAAACTGCATACCGTCCAGGATCCTAAAAGAAGTGCATTGGGCACTCCAACCTGGGAGAGGAGAGCACGGGAGAGGCCGGGCCCTGGCGATGGGTCCTTGTCGGGTAGCCAGCATTGCACACTGCAGAAGCTGTTGCCCCAAATCGTAAAAACAGTTCCTGGCCCTACAAAAAAAAAATGTTATTTTCTTCTAGAATGGCATCTGGGTTCCAGCTCTCTCCCTGCACAGCGTCCTCCCGAAAGTCTTCCTGGATAATTCCCAGACTTCACACTTCAGGGGACCCCCCCCCGCTAGATGCTCCCCAACTGCTGGGAATCCCACGCTGAAGTCCAGAGCTGGAAAATATGCAGACCCAAGATGTCTTCACCTTTTCATTCAAGGGCTGGACTGCAAAACTCTAGTCAAGGAAGAGCTAACTCCTGTGTCAAGTGTCTTCTCAAGACACTCCTGGGATGAGGTCAAGGGGCACTGCTTGCCTATCTAGATGCAATGATAGATTTTTTGCTCAGGAAAAAATAATATATGTGGATATATTTCTCAACCTTTCTTTCATCATTAGCTTCCCAGGAGCCTTTTTAGATATTTTTTCCTAATCTTTTCCGCATCAAGAAATGTCAACAGTACAGATATACTATGTATGTATTTATGTGCGTTATGTGTATCTATGCTTTTTACATGAGCAATGTAAGATTTTTTTGTTCCCTGAGCACCGATTTTCACCCCCTTAGAGGTGATATTGCCTCGTTGAGAGTGCATGCTCTAAAACAGGAATGGTGAGGATCTTATGTTCTATTTTTGCTTTGGGTGCCAGGAAGCTCAAAGCCAAACTTAGCTCTCACACATTCAGCTACATTTTGGTTTTATTCTCCTGCCTTCCAGAATGCTCTCCAGTCTATTACAAATCCATCTTTATTTAACCCTATTTAACTTTATTTTTAAGTACCCAGTTTAATATATATTTTCCTCAAATCTTTGTTAAAAGAAGATAGCCCATGAGCTGTATTTTACAGTGTAGAAGTCTTTTTCTTTTTTAAAAACCACCCTTGGTGCTTGAAGAGTGCTCGCTAGTATTTTAAGAAATTCATTTTTAATCAATGTTAGATTACTATTTCTTGTGGGGATTTGATCATTCCACGTCCTTACAGATTTCTCCGGCTCCGATTCTTTTATGGTGTCGGGCATTACAGTCCACGTTCCCCGAAGTCTTGGCTGGCATCATGAATTTTGGCTCTCGTGTTTTCATTCTATCTGATTACTTTTTAGCATTTTGCTTACTTTTTAAGGGTTTTCTCAGGACTTTTTTTTTTTTCCAATCTGCCCTCTGAATTGAACGTCTACTGTTTAGTTGGTGATGCCTCCGAAAAGCCTAACAGGGAACCTGATGAGCCAATAAGCCTTTGCACCCAAATAAGCCAAACTGGGGCTCCTCGTTTGTCTCCCATGAACACAGAGAAGCCTGTGCTCCCTCCCCGTCCGGTGACAGCCTGAACGCAGCAGCCGGGCGTGAGAGGGGAGCAGGGACTGTGTGGGGCGTGATGCACATCAAAGCTCTTTTTGCCGATACCGGTGGGTCTGGTTCAGCCCAGAGCAAAAGACTTGGGATCATTAATCTTACATGTCAACTTGGCCAAGCTATAGCATCCAGTGAGTAAAACACTCATCTAGCTATTGGGTTGAAGGCATTTGGTAGATGTGGTTCCCATCTACAGTTGGTTGACTTGAAGTAAAGGAAATCACCCTCAATAATGTGGGTGGGCCTCATCCAATCAGTTGAAGTCTTTAAGAGCAAGACTTGAGATTTCCTGGAGAAGAAATTCTGCCTTAAGGCTATGGTGTGAAAACCCTGCCTGAGTTTCCAGCCTGTGCTATGAAAGTGGGATTTGCCAGTCTCTAGAATCACATGTGCCAATTCCTTTAAATCTCTCAATCTCTGTGTATACATATCTCCTCTTGGTTCAGTTTCTATGAAGGACTGTGATACAAGAGTATCATGACATATTCAAAGCAAAAATGTTCGCACAAAGGACAAGAGGGGGAGCACAGCAAATTTCCTCTAGAAAAGTGGTATTCTGGCTGACAGAGGTGGCTTTAGAGTAGAAATTCCTGGATAGACGCCCAGAGTCTAGAGACCCCTGACAGTCCCTTAGCTTCTCCAGTTCATCAGTCCAACGATAATAATACCAGTTGCCCACATTGTCCTTTGTGTCCTGAGGCTGGAGTTCCCAGTGGCTTCCTCCACGGGTCTGGCACTGGGGCTGCCTGAGCACCCTCTCTCTTTCTAACTCTTTCTCTGTGTCCATCTGTTTGTCCCAACCCCACTACGCTGTCTTTTGTCCTCTAGGGCCATTTTATCTGTAGGAGGAGACTGCATGGCCAAGTTTCTCCCTGTTTAAACTCTGCACAGAATGTACCTTCGTGAAGCCATTGTGAGATTGTCATGTGACCTTCCCCGTGGCCCAGCAGCTGTGCTGGGTGCCCGTCCTTTAAGCCCACACATTCGGGTTCAGCACTTTCCCTCTGAGTCCCAGCCTCTTCCTCTGAATCCCAGCCTCTCCTGGGCTCCCGGAAGCCAGTTCTGCCTGACCCTCTGCAGGTCAGGTGTGGAGCTGGGCGGTGCTAGAAATGGCCTCCCACAGCAGCCCTGCTTCCTTTGCATGGTCTTCTCTTCACTACCTTTGCAATGTCTGAAGTCTCCACGATGTGTCCTGTAATCCAGCCATCTTGCTGCCCTTTCCGACCCCAGGAACAAATCCCGTCCCTCTTTCCAGCCTCGGCAGCGTTTCCACATCTCCCTGGTTTCCTGTAGGTTAGTTCACCTATGGCCGCCCGTCTAGCTGTTGCTACTAATGTTTATTTTCAGTATCGGGAAGTGCCGGATTTCATCTGCTGTTTGTCCCTTCTCTTACTTCTCTTAACTGGGTGTGCCATTTTATATTCGTTTGGATGGTGTCTCTAGCGATATGCCACGTACTTTGTCAGGCACAGTGGTGGATAGTGATGGAGCATGAGGAACACGGGAGCATGATGGAACATGAAGAATATAAGGAGAGCATGGCGGAGCATGAAGAGCATGATGGAGCCTAAGGGGAGCATGGTGGCATATGAAGAGCATGTTGGAGCATAGGGAGCATGATGGAGCATGGTGGAACACGAGGAGTATAAGGGGAGCATGATGGAGGATGGTGGAGCATTCTGGAGCATACTGGAGCATGATGTAGCATGGTGGAACATGATGGAGCGTGGTGGAGCATGATGGAGCGTGGTGGAACATGATGGAGCGTGGTGGAGCATGATGGAGCGTGGTGGAGCATGGTGGAGTGTGGTGGAGCTTGGTGGAGCGTGGTGGAGCATGGTGGAGCGTGGTGGAGCATGGCGGAGCTTGGTGGAGCATGATGGAGGATGGTGGAGCATGATGGAGGATGGTGGAGCATGATGGAGTTTGGTGGAGCATGATGGAGCTTTGTGGAGCATGATGGAGCTTGGTGGAGCATGATGGAACTTGGTGGAGCAAGGTGGAGCATGGTGGAGCATGATGGAGCTTGTGGAACATGGTGGAGCTTGGTGGAGCATGGTGGAGCTTGGTGGAGCATGGTGGAGCGTGGTGGAGCATGGTGGAGCTTGGTGGAGCATGGTGGAGCTTGTGGAGCATGGTGGAGCTTGGTGGAGCAGGGTGGAGCTTGTGGAGCATGGTGGAGCATGGTGGAGCATGGTGGAGCTTGGTGGAGCCTGATGGAGCATGGTGGAGCATGATGGAGCATGGTGGAGCTTGCTGGAGCATGATGGGGCATGGTGGAGCTTGGTGGGGCATGGTGGAGCTTGGTGGAGCATGGTGGAGCATGGTGGAGCTTGGTGGAGCCTGATGGAGCATGGTGGCGCTTGGTGGAGCATGGTGGCGCATGGTGGAGCATGGTGGCGCATGGTGGAGCATGGTGGAGCATGGTGGAGCATGGTGGAGCTTGGTGGAGCATGGTGGAGCATGGTGGAGCATGGTGGAGCATGGTGGAGCATGGTGGAGCTTGGTGGAGCATGGTGGAGCATGGTGGAGCATGGTGGAGCTTGGTGGAGCATGGTGGAGCATGGTGGAGCATGGTGGAGCTTGGTGGAGCATGGTGGAGCATGGTGGAGCATGGTGGAGCTTGGTGGAGCATGGTGGAGCATGGTGGAGCATGGTGGAGCATGGTGGAGCATGGTGGAGCATGGTGGAGCATGGTGGAGCATGGTGGAGCATGGTGGAGCATGGTGGAGCATGGTGGAGCATGGTGGAGCATGGTGGAGCATGGTGGAGCATGGTGGAGCTTGGTGGAGCATGGTGGAGCTTGGTGGAGCATGGTGGAGCATGATGGAGCTTGGTGGAGCCTGATGGAGCATGGTGGCGCTTGGTGGAGCATGATGGTGCATGGTGGAGCATGAGGGAGCATGGTGGAGTGTGGTGGAGCATGTTGGAGCATAAGGGAGCATGATGGAGCATGATACTGCTTGGTGGAGCATGATGGAGCATGGTGGAGCTTGCTGGAGCATGATGGGGCATGGTGGAGCTTGGTGGGGCATGGTGGAGCTTGGTGGAGCATGGTGGAGCATGGTGGAGCTTGGTGGAGCCTGATGGAGCATGGTGGAGCATGATGGAGCATGGTGGAGCTTGCTGGAGCATGATGGGGCATGGTGGAGCTTGGTGGGGCATGGTGGAGCTTGGTGGAGCATGGTGGAGCAAGGTGGAGCTTGGTGGAGCCTGATGGAGCATGGTGGCGCTTGGTGGAGCATGATGGTGCATGGTGGAGCATGAGGAGCATGGTGGAGCATGAGGGAGCATGATGGAGCATGATAGAGCTTGGTGGAGCATGATGGAGCATGGTGGAGCTTGGTGGAGCATGGTGGAGCTTGGTGGAGCATGGTGGAGCTTGGTGGAGCATGGTGGAGCATGGTGGAGCATGGTGGAGCATGGTGGAGCATGGTGGAGCATGGTGGAGCATGGTGGAGCATGGTGGAGCATGGTGGAGCATGGTGGAGCATGGTGGAGCATGGTGGAGCATGGTGGAGCATGGTGGAGCATGGTGGAGCATGGTGGAGCATGGTGGAGCATGGTGGAGCATGGTGGAGCATGGTGGAGCATGGTGGAGCATGGTGGAGCATGGTGGAGCATGGTGGAGCATGGTGGAGCATGGTGGAGCATGGTGGAGCATGGTGGAGCATGGTGGAGCATGGTGGAGCATGGTGGAGCATGGTGGAGCATGGTGGAGCATGGTGGAGCATGGTGGAGCATGGTGGAGCATGGTGGAGCATGGTGGAGCATGGTGGAGCATGGTGGAGCATGGTGGAGCATGGTGGAGCATGGTGGAGCATGGTGGAGCATGGTGGAGCATGGTGGAGCATGGTGGAGCATGGTGGAGCATGGTGGAGCATGGTGGAGCATGGTGGAGCATGGTGGAGCATGGTGGAGCATGGTGGAGCATGGTGGAGCATGGTGGAGCATGGTGGAGCATGGTGGAGCATGGTGGAGCATGGTGGAGCATGGTGGAGCATGGTGGAGCATGGTGGAGCATGGTGGAGCATGGTGGAGCATGGTGGAGCATGGTGGAGCATGGTGGAGCATGGTGGAGCATGGTGGAGCATGGTGGAGCATGGTGGAGCATGGTGGAGCATGGTGGAGCATGGTGGAGCATGGTGGAGCATGGTGGAGCATGGTGGAGCATGGTGGAGCATGGTGGAGCATGGTGGAGCATGGTGGAGCATGGTGGAGCATGGTGGAGCATGGTGGAGCATGGTGGAGCATGGTGGAGCATGGTTGGAGCTTGGTGGAGCCTGATGGAGCATGGTGGCGCTTGGTGGAGCATGATGGTGCATGGTGGAGCATGAGGAGCATGGTGGAGCATGAGGGAGCATGATGGAGCATGATAGAGCTTGGTGGAGCATGATGGAGCATGGTGGATCTTGGTGGAGCATGAAGAGCATGGTGGAGCTTGGTTGAGCATGATGGAGCATGATAGAGCTTGGTGGAGCATGGTGGAGCATGAAGAGCATGGTGGAGCATGATGTAGTGTGGTGGAGCTTGGTTGAGCATGATGGAGCATGATGGAGCATGGTGGAGCATGATGGAGCATGGTGGAGCTTGGTTGAGCATGATGGAGCATGATGGAGCATGGTGGAGCATGATGGAGTGTGGTGGAACTTGGTGGAGCATGACGGAGCATGGTGGAGCATAGTGGAGCATGAATGTGCATGATGGAGCATGGCTGATGGAAGCCGATGTGGGTGGTGTGAGCCAGGGCTGCAGTGTGTTTAGCGTACTTGCCAGCCACTCCAGAGCATATGATGGACGGTGGCAGCCTGTGCATTTCAGGGACAGTGAGTGTTGCAGAGCACATGGATCCCATATCCCTGCAGGACCTGTGGTGAAGGGGCCCCTGGCCAGACTTCTGCTCCTCAGCGGTGTCCAAACAACCCTCAGCTGCACTTCCAGGAAAGGGTCTCTGGGCCGTGGCCCCACTCGCTCTGTGGGCTTTGATTAGCCTTCAGGCAGAGCCACAGCCTCAAGAAGCAGGAGGACCATCTTGCTTCCTGGCGCCGCTCCCCCATCACCGAGCGGACTCGCTCCTCATCACAGACTGTTTGGGGGCACGGATGCCTTCTTCGGATCTTCCACAAATTTCACAGCTCAGAAAGTAAAGCTCAGCTCCTCTTACTCTTCTTTCCCCTTGCCTTCCTTCCTGGACAGTTGAGCCCTAAGGCAGGCCTCCATGCTGGGGAAGAGGCTGGGGAGTCACGGAGCCAAATGCAGCAGGAGGGAGACACGACCCACTTTTTCCTGGGTGAGGGGCAAGGGGGAGCGCTGTCCCTGTGAAGGATAGAAGCGAGCTGGCAGGTGTGGCTGCGGGGGCTCCCGAAATAGACCCCATTAGATGAAGTGGATGGCCACGCTTCACCGTAGCGGGGGGTTTGGGTCTGTGTCGCCAGCAGATTCCGTGATGTTCTTACTGGGGGGGAACAGGGAGAGAGAGAGAGATGCCCCTGGGAGGGGTCAGCAAGCATGAAGCCGGATCAGGCAGGAGCTGCCAGCAGCCGGCTTTCTCCCCCGCTGCCCTGACCTTGAGAGATGACGCTTACGTCAGCCAGGGCTGGTGGCATCCTTCATCCCACCCAGATCATGATGGGTCGTAGACGTCGCATACGGTACCCAGCTGCGCCAGGGTGGCACGGAAACCACCCGTGGAAATGGCCAGGAGTCTAGAAGCCGCTCTGGAAGATTGTGCGTTGCGGCGCCCTGAGTCCTCAGCCGCTATGCACAAGTGCAGCGACTGGGGAGGTAAAAATAATCAGTTTTGGAAAAGGAATAGTTGTGAATTAGCATAAATTATACTATTTAAAAATACCTGTTAACAGTTAATTTAGCGTTATGAGCACTTGCGCTGGAGAGGAGGGCGCTTCATATCGAATAAGGAGCTACCTGCGAAAGGCAGGGTTATTTTTAAGCCCCTGCATATTTGGGCTTTCTCCGCGGGGAGCAGACGACCTCCATGGGCGTTCACTGCCTCGCGAAAGCTCTTTCACATGAAAAGCAAATTTTGGAAAGGGAAGCAATTATAATGGAAAAGCAACATCGGAACCATCCCTCAGTTTTTCAGAAACTTTGGGGAAATGAATGTTCTTCTATACAAAGGAAGGCCGTGGTTTTCAGGCTGGGAGGGAAGAGGCTGCTGCCTCTGGTTGCCAGCCTCGAGGCCCAGTGGGTAGAAGAGGCTGGTGGCTGCAGCTTTTCCTCCTTTGACCACCTCTTGGATAAGGCCACCTCAGGGGAGGAAGTCCCAGGAGAAACTGCGGAGACTGGAGGCAAGGACTGTTTTGGCCTCCTTACTGGGACGAGAGACGGCTCGCCTGGAATGATGGAGGACGTTCGGTGGTTTGGGAACCATCCCAGGCCAGCGCCCAGCAGCTCGGGGTTAGGCATGTGTCGGCAGAGCTGGAATGGGACGTCCAGAGCCCTGGATCTTCGAACCTGCAGTGCCCATGAGGACCATCTCTAAGATGCCTTGCTGCTCGTCCGCTCCTGCTCCCGGGGAGCACTGCCATCAGGAGAAATGGAACTGGGGGCCCCCACAACTGGCACAGGCTCGTGTTTTGCAAAAGTAGAAAAGAAATCCTAGAATTTGGTCTCAGTAAAGACCCTTAGAGCTCCCATGACTCAATCTCAGCTTTGAGATTCTTCACTTGTTGGAACGCTTTCTGTGAGCCTGGCAGGTGCGGAGCACGGGGCTGGAGCACAGAATGGTCGTGAGATTGACCAACATCACACAGCAGGCTTGCTGTCTGGGACTCGCTTTGGATTAGAAATGGACAGTTTATGTGGAGAAAGGGGATCCCTCTTACATTGTTGGTGGGAATGCAAGTTGGTACAGCCACTTTGGAAAACAGCGTGGAGGTCCCTTAAAATTAAAAATTGAGCTACCCTATGATCCAGCAATTGCACTACTGGGTATTTACCCCAAAGACACGGATGTAGTGAAGAGAAGGGCCATATGCACCCCAATGTTCATAGCAGCGTTGTCCACAATAGCTAAATCGTGGAAGGAGCCGAGATGCCCTTCAACAGATGACTGGATTAAGAAGTTGTGGTCCATATATACGATGGAATATTAGCGATCAGAAAGAACAATTTCTCAACATTTGCTGCAACGTGGACAGGAGTNAGAAGTTGTGGTCCATATATACGATGGAATATTAGCGATCAGAAAGAACAATTTCTCAACATTTGCTGCAACATGGACAGGAGTAGAGGAGATAATGCTAAGCAAAATAAGTCAAGCAGAGAAAGACAATTATCATATGGTTTCACTCATTTATGGAACATAAGAACTAGGAAGATCGGTAGAAGAAAAGGAAGAAGAAAGAGGGGGTAAACAGAGGGGGAATGAAACATGAGAGACTATAGACTCTGGGAAACAAACTGAGGGCTTCGGGACGGGGGGGTGGGGACTGGGATAGGCCGGTGATGGGTAGTAAGGAGGGCACGTATTGCATGGTGCACTGGGTGTTATACGCAACTAATGAATCATGGAACTTTACATCAAAAACTAGGGATGTACTGTATGGTGACTAACATAATATAATAAAAAATTACTATAAAAAAAAAAAGAAATGGACAATTTAGGAGGCATCTCTTAAGTCTTTCTTAAGGCTCCAAGCCTTCGCAGACGCATGTTGAGCACAACTCAGTACCAAAACTCAGCAGCCGATCGTGCTGCTTTCTGGGGCCACATCCACATCCTCACCAACACTTGTTATTTTCTGGGGTATTTTGATCATAGTTTTTCCAATGGATATGAGGTGGTGCTTGTTGTAGTTTCAGGGACCTTCTGCAAATCCTCAAGCTCCTGCTAGGGATGGCAAGTGGCCACCTCTCCATTGTGTGCCTTTGCCTCTCCTCCCCTCATCGCAAAAACCACCTGCTCCTTCTCCAGGGGTAGGCACACGTGCCCTGGCTTGGGTCACCTGCAGCCAGTCACCAAATCGGCGAACACTTCCTGACCTTTGTTCTGCCCGCAGTAAGGCCAGCAGGCACCAGCCGTCTTGCCCCTTTGGAGGCCAGCGATTTGCCTTATCCTCATCTCCCCAGTTGGACGTACCCTGAACCGAGAGTCTGTGGGGGCATTTAGCATCCAGTTCGCATTGGTTTTTACTGCTGCCCCAACCTCCAAGCTTGGGGAAAGGCTGAGCAGCTTCGGAGATGCCCCTGAGGTCTAAAAGCCAAGGGCCCCAGGGCGGGCACATTCCTTTAAAAAGTCCCATCCCCACAAACCTGTCCTCAGAGGAACACTGGCGGAAATCTGAGAAGGGAGAAGGGGATAGGGGAGGAGAGGACTGACAGAACAGGTAGGGAGAAAAGGGACATCTTGCCCAAATGCAGGACTGCAGTCTATGGAATTTGCACATGCTGGGGAAATTCCATCGACTTCCCAGACACAGAGAAGGAGCCTCCAGAGAGACGACAAGCAAACAGCTAGTCCCGAGCAGCATCCACCCCGTGCTGTGCCCTTCCCACAGGCTAATCCCCACCACGCCCCAGCCCTGCTCCCTCTCCCAGAGATTGCTTTGGTGGGACTCTCGAGTCTGGGGAAAGGGAGAACAAATTGAACCCAACTTTAATCCCTGCTTCTCAGGGATACCTAGTAGTGGGCCAAGAAAAATATAATGTTGGAGAATTACTGTCATAAATAAAATATAGTAATAATGGGGCACCTGAGTGGCTCAGTCATTTAAGTGGCTGCCTTCAGCTCAGGTCATAATCTCAGCGTCCTGGGATCAAGTCCCACATCAGGCTCCCTGTTCAGTGGGGAGCCTGCTTCTCCCTCTCCCTCTGCCTGCTGCTCTGCCTACTTGTGCTCTCTCTCTGTTAAATAAATAAATAAAATCTTTGAAAAAATATATATAATAATAGTAATTTATTTTTATTTTTAATATTTTTACTTTCCAGAATACTTTCATATTTACTATGACATCAGACCTCAAAACTGCCTTGTATTAGGATAAGAGGAGTACCGTGTCTCCCCTCCCATTTTATGGAGGCAGAACTGAGGCCTGAAGAAGCTGAGCGCAGGCGGGTGGGCGACAGCAGCCCGGGTCCTCCCACGTGTGGGTGGCCCGCCCGACCAGGCGTCTGAGGAAGCTGAGGTTCCCAGTGTCTTGTCTGATGCTCTCAACACCCCCATGGGAGCTTCACTCATTCAACACCTGTCTGTTTTGCAGGTGCTGGGGACAAAGTAACAACCCAGTAGACAGCTCCTGCCTTGGCGTGGGGCTTCCGTCGTCAAAGGGCGCAGGCTCTAGAACCTTCTAGCTCCTCCACTTACTAAATTTGTGCAGATACTTGATCTTGAGCAGGTTAAGCATCCCTGGGATAATGTCAGAGTTCCGTGCACCTGTCACCCTGCGACCTGAGTAGCTTACAACCACACACAGGTCATTCTCACTCATGCTGCAGGACCCACCCACCCGGAGCTGGAGGGGGACCTGCTCATGGCCGTCACTCAGCAGCCCAGGCAGGTGGAGGCCCCATTTCAATACCAGCTTCCACACTTGTCAGAGCGGACGAAAAGAGCATGAGCTCTCAACCCAACCTCCCAGGAGTGACCCATGCTGTTCTGCTTCCATTTTCTCAACCAAAGCAAGTCACAAGGACGGGGCTGGGTAATCCTACCACGTGCTGGGAAGGCAGAGCGCAGAGAAATACTTGGGGAACACGGAGTGGAGAAGCAGAGAGAAGATGGGTCCTTGATGGCCTTGCTGAGTGTCCTCTCCTCCCTGTGCCTGGCCCTGCCTCTGGACCCACAGTTCCATAAAGTAATACTTTTGCTTATTCTTTGAACGGAATGTTTGTTCCTGTAGGGTTAGTAATGTCCTCTCTTGCCTTCCTGATTACAATAGTTTGAACCTTCTCCCTTTCATTATTCGTCCATTCTAGCTAAAGGCTTGTCAATTTTGTTGTTCTTCCCAAAGAACAAACTTGTTTTCGGTGACTTTCTGCATTGTTTTTCTACTCTCCGTTTCATTTATTTCTGCTCTCATCTTCCCCCCTCCCCCCTCCCCCCTTCCTTCTGCTTGCTTCGGTTTAGCTTGCTCTTCTCTCAGGCCTTTGTTACTTATGGTGGTGAGATGCTCCCTGGTCGTCTACCTCATGGTGACAGTTGACAAGGCTAAGTGACGTAAGGTACACAGAGTGCCCCGTCCGTGCTGGGCACAACGAATGGCAGCCGTCATGGTGATTACCTACCTTTGGAGATCAACACCCAGGACGTAGGTGCTAATATTAACCCCATTTTACAGCGGAGGCAGCGGTGTCTGGGAAGTTTACACGCCAAGATCCTAGAGCTCCTTGGGGAAGATCTGGGATTCAAAACTGGATCGAGCTCCTCAGACTCTCCAGGCCTGTGACCTGGTGCAGCACCGTGCCCCACGCCTCCCTTGCCTTTGTCATGGGAGGAGTGTCCCTGAGCCCGATGACAGCTTCCCTTGCAGATGGCCACTGACGGGCGCTGATGGGAAGGCAGCATCCCTAATGGGGAAGCCTCGTGCCGCTGAGCTTCCCACCGCGCTTGCTAACCCATCATTATGTGTCTTCCCCGGAACAGTTCCTTGTTCTTCAGGTCACAGTCGCACTAAAGAAACAATTTTCCTCTTAGAACTGCTTTGCCTCCACTGCTCTTATTTCTGCCTGACAAAGAGCATTACGTGACGGGGCCACATAATTGAAAGTGACTAGTCACCATGCAGTCGTGTGTGGGTGGGCGTCCTTTCCTAAATGCGGGGGCGCAGGGAGCACACCTCTCTTTGTGGAATGTTGGGGGTGGCTGTAGGTCTTCTGTTGTCTGAGATGGGACAAGTCTGTTATGGGGCCACCGCCGCCCCATGCTTGACCCAGGCTGGTGGACAAAGGTGTCCCTGGGTCTGGGGCAGCCCAGCCTCCCCTTGTCCTGAAAGCATTGAGTCTCGTATCAGTGATTTTTTCCAAAATATCTTGATAATTCCAGCACTGAATTGCCGATATTTGCACACTTAGGAAATCGTGGGAAACTACTAGGGGCTTCCCTAACTCTCATTTAATCACACTTTTCCCTGGGATGTGGCCACGGTTCCCATTTACGTGCCAACATGCTGGGTGATGTTTAGCTCAAGGCGCACATATCCCCCATGATGCAGCAAAAGACTACAGGAAGTTTGGCTCGAGTTCATGTTTCTGGACTCCAGAGCGATGCCTGCCCCAGCAGCTCCCAGTATGCCTCCGCCCAGGGGCGTGCTCCCTGCAGAGAGGGCAGAATGTTTCTGGAACGTTCAACCATCTCCACTCCACTTCCTTTGTAAATGAAGATGACAGGGGAGAGGCAGGGGCTTTGGGCAAAAGCTGAAGACCCAGTAGGTCCACAGCTCTCCCGGCTTTGCTCCTGGGAGACACTGCAGCGGTTCATATACTGTGACCTGGGGCATCTGGGAGTGTGTGTGTGTGTGTGTGTGTGTGTGTGTGTGTGTGTGTGTGATCGTGTGTGTGTGTGATCGTGTGTGTGTGTGTGTGAGATCGTGTGTGATCGTGTGTGTGTGATCGTGTGTGTGATCATGTGTGATCGCGTGTGTGATCATGTGTGACCGTGTGTGTGATCATGTGTGATCGTGTGTGTGATCATGTGTGATCGTGTGTGTGATTGTGTGTGTGTGTGATTGTGTGTGATCATGTGTGATCGTGTGTGTGATCATGTGTGATCGTGTGTGTGTGATCGTGTGTGTGATCGTGTGTGTGTGATCGTGTGTGTGATCATGTGTGTGTGTGATCGTGTGTGTGATCGTGTGTGATCATGTGTGTGTGTGATCGTGTGTGTGTGCGATCGTGTGTGATCGTGTGTGTGATCGTGTGTGTGTGATCGTGTGTGATCGTGTGTGATCGTGTGTGTGTGATCATGTGTGATCGTGTGTGTGTGTGTGATCATGTGTGATCGTGTGTGTGTGTGTGTGTGCGCCCAGGATGCTTTAGAAATCACTGATAACAAATACCTATTAAAATAGAAAGGCCATTTGCAGAGTGCCTATTTTATGTTTCTCAGCGTACTAGACACTTTCTCTACATTATTAGACAAGACTATATGCACTTGACAGGAGAGGAAGCTAAGTATAGACCTGGCATTTCAATCCAGATCTCACCAGCTTCAAGTTGGACCCTTCGCTCTTCCCCCTCCCACCCCCACCCTGGGTTGTTTTCAGTTCTAAACCCAATTGGGACTCAATGGGGACTTCAGCCTCCCTCTCCGCTCCTCCCGGGGCTTGGCCCCTCCCAGGGCTTGGCCCCGACACACAGCGTCACAGAGGAGACCTTTCATCACCTGCTGTTGAAAGTGTAGGAAAACACAGCCTGTGCGCTGTGCGATAGCGTGTGTGACCTGTCTGGGTCTTGCACGCTCACATCCGAGACCGGGCATGGGGGGGCCGGCTCCATCATCTCCTATGTGAGCACAGATCACTTCCCCAAATCAACTCCCTGTCCCAGGCTCTGCTTGAGGGGGGAGCTTGGACTAAAACAGAGGCTGTGGGCCCGATGAATTAGAGGGTAAATGTAGAGGGGAGTCGCAGGGGAGGGACCCCACCCACTAGGAAAGGGCAGAGTATAGGGAACTGAGACCAACCCAGCCAGATTAGGGGCAGCTGGGACCAGCGACCAGCACGGGACAGTGAGCCATTTGGCAACCTGAAGCGACTCTGGAGCTCCTGCACTTGCGTGCTGGGCCAGCGAGCAGTACGCCCTTCGGCTTTCACAGAGGACTGAGTTGGCCCGCCTTCTGAGACCAGCAAGCTGTCACACCACCTGACAACCCGGCAGCACACGGCAGAACCCTGAGAGGCACGGCCGTTGTGTTCCTGGTGGTAGATGGGGATCCTGGCTCAGGGCTTGGACTCATTTGGGTCCCTCCAATTCCTGCATATCTACACAGCCCTACTCCACACCCTGGCTCATGCCTTTCTATCTTGTGTCCATCACTCCATGCCCCTGACTTCCTTTCAAATTCGATTCAAACTGAGCCCGGCCCTTGGTCCAGCCTGCCCCCGGATGCATGGCTCAGGCCTGCTCCGCTCTTGTTTAAAGTCTGCTTGACATTCCTCTGGCTTGGTTTTCGATTACTTTGACTTTCTTGGGTTCCCCTTCGCTCCTCGTTCCTAGCTCTTTATACAGTAAGTACACAGCTAGTAACTGCTGAATGAGTTAAACCACTGCCCTAAGTTTCTAGAATAAAAAAAGAAGTCAGTAGAAACCTGAGTCAGGAGTAATAACAAGAAAAAAACCTTCTAAAATACATAATCTTTAATATATAGCTCTCTCCTGAGCATATCGACTTTGGAAACCTCCAGCAAGCCTATCTTGCTGAACTTCTTATAATAAACTGTTAAGCTCCTTAGTAATGAATTCCAGAACCTAAAATGTGTCTGTATGGAGCCCTGCCCTGCTGTAACAGTTTATGTGAGTCTGACCAAGCGCAGGGGGATACGCTGGACAGAGAGTCTCCTCTTCTGCTTTGGCTCTTGCAGCAACTCATGGTCAACTCCCTGTGTCCAGGGAGATACTGTGGACTTTGATCTGGAGCCGTTTCATCTAACAAACTGAGATAAAGTCCAGCTCTGGTTCTTTCTCTGCCCATCCTAGAAACTGCTTGCTGGAGGGGGGTCTTGCTTCAAGGCCTGAGTGGATGACAGCTGGATACCCAGAGCAGGCTGGATCGAGCCACGGATGGAGTGTGTCCCTGACTGTCCCGATGACAGCTGTCCTGGCCAATGCCAGCCGGGATCCTCATGTCCGCATTGTTGGAGCTTGTGTGCACGGACTCCTGTTTCCCTCTGAAGGTCTCCTGCAGGGCCCAGGGCAGATCCTTTTCCGTCTGGTTATAGAGCAGGCTTTCAGGAGGCCTGGTCCCTGAGTCAGGAAGTTCCCCAGGGGTGGTTTAGAATCCTGCAGGGAAAGCCACCCCCGGGAGGGTTCAGCATAGAGAAAGAACTCACCCCACACCTTGGAGATCCTGGCACGGATTCACCAGCTCAACTCACAGGCAGCAAAGTTTTCCCAGCCTCCAGTGGTCTCTGATCTCAATTCCGGCCTTCCCTCATAGCCCCCAAGACTGATCGTTTGTGTGTGCCCAACACAAAAGCAGGGCTCTTAGGAAGTCTGCAACCGTATCCTCAGACGGTATGAACAGACCTAGTCTGCAGGGAAGCTGTGCAGGCTACTAGGGCCTGGGTAGCATTTGTCAGTGAGAACAGGGTTTGGTTGCCCCCAGTGTGCGCCCTACTCTGTTATTAGAGGACAGAGGGCACGCAGTCTCCTGGAGTTTTGGCCTCCAAGGGCGGGGTCTATCTCTCAGGGTGGGCCAGGCCTTCGCCTGTCTTTACAGCTCCGCAGCGCCTGGCTCTCTGCCCGTAATGGGGGCTTGGTCAGAATGATGGAGGGGTGGGTGAATGGATCAACGGTTCGAATAGCATCCTTCAAAGTGGAAGACATTAGAGAGGAGGAATCCTTCCCTGGAAATAGAAATAATGAGCAGAGTGGAAATGCAGGCTTGAGTCAGAGGACCACGTGGATGGCCACTTGGGAATAATTTCCTGCTCTCATCTCTGTTCTGGGAATTAATACAACCTGGACTCAAAACCCTCCTCCTCGGTCCCCACGGGCAAACGACCCAGGGAATGCCTTGCTGCAGGGATGCCGTTCCCTGGTCTGTGGCACCACTGGAAGCAGAGGGGTGCTCTTTACACGCCCCTCCCGCCCCGACACGTGCAGGGAGCCAGAGCAGCAACGCACAGAGCATCCTCTAAGGATAGCCGGTGCTTGTTGAACAACTGGGGATCCCCCCCTTTTTAATTCAGGTGTAATTAACCTACAGTGTTATATGAGTTTTAGGGGTATAATACAGTGATGGGACAATTCTCTACTTTCCTCTGTGCTCCTCAACTGGTTTTAAAGAGAAGCAGCTTGTGGCTGCAGATGTGTTCCTGGAAATCTGCATGTAAAGCGAGTCTGGATAAATCAAAGCAAGTCTGGTCATGGAAATAATGGTAAGCGAATTGTCGTGGGGACATCCCTCACGCTCGCTGACACGGCTGCATACGTCTCCCTGGCTCGTTTCAGCACAATGATTCATTCGTTGTAAAATAAACCAAGACCGAAATTCTAAAAAGGAAGAATGTAGACTAACTTCCATAAAATAAGAAATGAAGACGCACGCACGCAAAGTCACTCACTTGTTGAAGTATGTGGGGCTGGATCCATAGGGCTGTGAAGGAGACTGCTGGAGAGACAGGCTCTAGTCACGGATGGTGACGATGCTGGAATGGAGATGGGCACAGGAGAGACTCAGGGAGAGGGGGGAGGGGGAGGGCAGGGAGAGAGAGGGGAGGGGCAAGAGGCAGAGCAGCTGCATCTGCGGGGAACATCATTATTCGTGGTGGACGGTGATGGAATTACACATGCTGGACAGCCTTGCTTGACAGCACCAGGGCTTGATGGCTTCGAAGACTCTTCCTGGGGCTCCGGAAAGCATCAAACATCACGCTACTCTCCCCACGTTAATTCCAGAATGATGGTTGTAGCGCAGTTTCAGTATTGCCCAAGGCATGCCTGATGGCTGCTGAATGTTAGAAGAAAAAACCCGTCTTCTTAGAGATTTTACAGCGTGGGTCCCTCTCACTGCTCTTCTCTTAACCTCTTTTCTAGGTTGTGATTACTAAGCCCTCCCAATGTATTTTCCCTCATTTATTTTTCAAAATCAATTTTGAGGTAATGGAGTCAATTTGTTGGGGGAAAATAGATGTTGATTACTTTTCACTCCTGCTTGCACCTTCCTTGGTCCTGGAGTAGCATTAATATTCATTTAATACACTTGCAGATTCCATGTGCCAATATTGTGTGAGAATTTGCGATGTTATCTTTATAAGTGAGATTTGTTTACAGTCTTGTGTGGGTGAACCGTGTCCCGTTGGTTCCACGCTTTGTTGGTGTTAAGACTTGGTGGCGTCATGTTGTATAATGTGGCTAGGTTGAACTGGAGTTTTCCAAGGTCTGCCTTGTATGCGCTGAGCTAAGGTAAGCCACAAGATATGTCTGTTTAAGATTTGGGAGGTAGAAATGAAGCAGCAGCCGTGTGTGTGTGTGTGTGTGTATGTGTGTGTGTATGTGTGTGTATGTGTGTATGTGTGTGTATGTGTGTGTATGTGTGTGTGTGTATGTGTATGTGTGTGTATGTGTGTGTATGTGTGTATGTGTGTGTGTATGTGTGTGTATGTGTGTGTATGTGTGTGTGTATGTGTGTGTGTATGTGTGTGTATGTGTGTATGTGTGTATGTGTGTGTATGTGTGTGTGTGTGTGTATGTGTATGTGTGTATGTGTGTGTATGTGTGTGTGTACACTTGTAAGGTCAGGCAGCTTCTTTTGTGGCTCGCACACATTGTCATTTTTTTTTTTTAGATTTTATTTATTTATTTGACAGGAGAGAGACAGCCAGCGAGAGAGGGAACACAAGCAGGGGGAGTGGGAGAGGAAGAAGCAGGCTCCTAGTGGAGAAGCCTGTTGTGGGGTTCGATCCCACAATGCAGGGATCACGCCCTGAGCCAAAGGCAGACACTTAACGACTGCGCCACCCAGGCGCCCCACACGTTGTCATTTATCTGCGGACTCACCTCATTGGCCAGGGGCAGCCGCCGGACTGGCAGCTTCTCTGCTCTCCCCTGAACCCTCCTTAACACCTGTGACTGACTCCAGGGCCAGATGTGTGATTGATTAGGGTTGTGATGCAGGGTCCCAGCTTCCCCCAAAGGAAGAAACAAGGCAGGAAGCCTGACAAGGATTCCAGTCTGTCCTCACGGTTTGGAGCTCTCTTGTGCACATGGACTCAAGTTCACCTTAGCTGTTCTGCTCTTGACTTACACCCATTTGCTCTTCCCAACCGCCTACACGGTGGACCTCAGGCTCCGCCAGCAGCCATGGAAACAGTAGCCTTACAGAGACTGTTGAGCCAGCTTTCATACTGGTAGGGTCAAGTCCCTTTATATATGTTCTAGTGGCCTGCTTCTCGGGCTGAACCATTGGTGATACAAAATTTGGTACCAAGGGTAGAGTACTGTCATAACCGAAGCTGAAAAGGCCAGAGTGGCTTTGGAACTGGACAGTGGGCAGAAGCTGAAAGACTTTGGGGAGAGCTGGTGAGAACTTCGAAAGCCTTAAAGGGGCTGCTTGTGGAAGCATGATGGCCTTCGATGGGTGAGTGCGTAACAGAAAGTGAGGACAACCTTTGAACGCCAGAGGAACGGAGATCCCTGTTACAGAGTGGTAGAAAATTAAATAACTGTGAACACAATGTAGATCGTTGTACAGGACACTGCCCCTGTGGTCATGTCAAAAGTACAATACTGAACTGGATGATCGAGCTAAGGAAATTTCCAGGCCAAGTGGTGAAAGATGCAGTCTGGTTTCTTATTGCTGTTTATACTCAAATATGAGAGAGGAGAAATAACCTAAGGAAAGATCATAAACATGAAAGGAGGTAGGATTTCATGTTTTCAAAACTTCTTAGCCTCTCCAGATGGCCAATGATGCTGGAATTAAGAAATGGTTGCCAAGTAAAGCTCAAATTCAGAGCACTCGTAGGAAAGCATTGCTTCAAGATGAAGTCAAGGGTATCACCGAGCATCCTTTGGTAGAGCTCAGAAATATGGAATGTGGTGCCTCAGAGAATTATTTAGTCAATTAATAAACAGAATCTTAATACACAAGAATCTTAAGGGAGTTTTCCCTTAGCAGAAGCTCAAGGAAAGCAGGATTTATCTCAGAGATATTCACAACTATGGCTTTTGTCTAATGGAATAAATCTCCAATAAGATTTGTAGGAGAACTACAAACTTAAAAAAAAAAAAGGTATATTGGCAAGATAACACCGAGTTGGACTGGAAGGGATAGAGACAATACAAAATGAAAAGAGACAATGGGACCCCCAAAGTTCCACTGGCAGGAAGCAAACTGAGAAAATTTTGTGACTGTAAACATGGTAGCCTTTTATAGAAGAAGAAAGGATGACTCAGAAGGCAGAGCCCAGAGCCCAGAGGATGGAGCCAAGAACCCAGACAGTAGTAGGACTGAGTCCTAATTTTAAAAACTGCCAGCATTTTCCTGGCTGGATTTCAAAATTGGTATGCTGACTTCTCTGTGCTTTCCATTTTCTCCTTTTGAACAAGAGTGTCAATAGCATTTTTTCCATCCTATTGCTATATGTTGGGTGTGTGAGGGCCGGATAGCTCTTCTCTGTCCAGGTCCCAAGTTCACAAGTCTCCAGAACAGCAAGTGTCCTTGAGGAGCCGTCTTAAGGAACTGCACGGGAAGAGCCTTATCAGATCTGAACCCGACTCAGATGACAACATTCTGGATTTAGAGCGAAGGCTCTAAAGAAATGGGCTTTGGGGAAGAATTTAGGGAAGGGCTGAGGCTATTTTGCATGTGGGAGAAATGTAAATAACTTGGGGCTGGAAGACAGGCTACGTTTGTTTTAAAAATCCTTTGATGCCCCTTCCTTCGAGATGTAAGAATAATTCCCCTCTGCTTGAATGTGGGCAGTGACTCCTGTTGAAAGAATAGAGTAAGGTAGACATGGCAATGTGTGACTTCTGACCTACGTCAGGCAAGCCACTGCGACCCCCTCCTTGTACTCTCTCAGGTCGCTCACTCTAGAAGCCATCGGTCCTGTCGTGAACGCACTTGAGCAGCCCTATGGAGGGCCCTACACAGTGAGGAGTTGAGGCCACCAGCGAAAAGCCAGAAAAATGAAAACCGTCTTGAAAAGGGGGCCTCTGTGCGCCAGGGAAGGCTTCAGAGGACTGTCTTGCCTGCAGCCTCACGAGGGACCGAGCCACAGAACGACGCACTAGGGTTGCTTTTGAACTCCTGACTCGCAGAAACCGTGAGATAAGAAGCGTTGGTTGTTTAAAGCCCCTAAGTCTTGGGCGAATGGATTAAGCAGTCATGGGGAACTAATGAAGCTCTGTTGCTGGACAATTAAATTGGGACACTTTTCAGGGCTCTGGAGGGTTAAAAGCCCATCAAAATTATCTGTTTCTGGGGAATTCGATAGAAGTCACTCACAAATCCGTTTGTTGCAAGAGGCTTTATGGCTGCATTTTTTAAATTTCGGAAGTAGCTCCTTGGCGGATTCTAGACTTCCCCTTTGGCTTATTTGGGTTTTTGACTTTTTGGTGGCTCCTTGATAGATTTAAAAATTACTTCAGATTCTTTTAAAAATGATTTGGGTTTATTCGTGTTTTCCTAAGACATCAATCATTTCATTTAAGTTTTAAAATGGCTTATCTTAGAGTTGCTTATATTATACCTTTACAGTTATTAGAGTTGCGTGTATATCCTTTTCTCATTCGTAATGGTGTGCTTCAATCATTTTCCCTGGTTAGATTTTTTACAAGTTTGTCTGTTTTACTGTTTTGTTTTGTTTTTTATTAGAAACATTGCTTGGACCCATCAATGTCTTTTTATATATTCCAGTTCCATTATTTGGTTTTTACCTTGATCCATTTCTCTACTATGTTTTCCTCAGGTTTCCCCCTCCTCTTTCAGTTCTTTAATTGAATGCTAAGTGTATTTAAAGTTTTGTGACTTAATAATGAAAAGCATATGAGCATATGACTAAGGCTTTTACCTTTAGAGTTTCCATTGTCATTATTACATAAACATCCTGTAATTACAATTCTGATATCCTATTGTCTCAGGTGTTAGCTAGAGGACTGACAGGTTTTGCTTCCAAATGGTTGACTTTTTTAATTATACATTTGTAATTTTATTACACTGTGGTCTGAGAAGGTAACTTCTCAGAATAACTTTACTTCTTAGAATATTTTTCATTTTTGTACGTGGTCCATGGATTATTTTTATTAGTTTCAGAGGTAGAGTTGCATATAACACCCAGCGCTCATTCCATCACATGCCCTCCTTAAAGCCCATCCCCCAGTTACCCCATCCCCCCATCCCTCTCCCCTCCACAGCCCTCAGTTTGTTTCCTGGAGTTTGGCATCTCTTGTGGTCTGCCTCCCTCTCTATTTTCATCTTATTTTATTTTCCCTTCCTTTCACCATGTCCATCTGTTTTGTTTCTTAAATTCCACGTGTTAAAAATGTCTACGCTACCCAAAGCAATTATACATTCAATGCAGTCCTTACCAAAACACCATGAGCATTTTTCATAGAGCTGGCCCAGGGATATTTTGAAATAATGTGTATTATCTAGAGAGTATCAAGTTTTATATATTTATATATTATTTTACATATTTAGATATACATACATGTATATAAATTTAAGTATATAAAAACATTGACAAAATTAATATATTGTGTATATATTGTATATATAAAATATCATATATACAATTTATGTGTGTGTGTATATATATATATATGTGTGTGTATATATATAATACCATCCTTTCCCTCCTGCCTCAAATATTGCTCCTCCCCACTCTATCTGTCATACTCTCAATGTTTCCAGAGACAGAACCATAGGTAATCTCCTCTACAAAGCTTTTCCCGATGCATGGCCTGGAGACGGCTCTCCCCGATCACCTGTCGCCCTGTCACTGTCGATACGCAGCCGGATCTCTCTTTGACTCCTGGGCATTAGCACCGTGCTCAGCACAGAGCAGTAAATGTCTTTGGGACAATGTAGTGTTCTCATACATACATCAGTAAGTGTTTACTGAATAATATATTTCCAAAGCCAGCCACTCTAGCGTCAGTTGGGTACACATTTTCTCTGTGAAGTGTCGTGTTTTCTAGAAGAACACAGATTTGCTACCTTTTCAATCAACGCACAATATTACCTTTTGTGTTAAAATTCAGCCCTTGTCCCAGATCCATTGTTATGAACCCTTTTCCAACTTCAGTCTTGTCAAGCTTCATTATTCTCAACTTGGTCTGACAGTTGGAGGTGAAGAAGATATCCACTGCCTTGTGGAAATTACCTGGCTCCTACAGGTGGCAGTCTGGGGGGGAGTGGCTGCTCCCCGAGAAGATCTAGCTTACACAGTAGATTTAAAATCCTCAGAGCTTTCAGTTTGCAACTATTTACCCAATGCTTACCTACTGGCATGAACTGTTGTTCCATATGTTATATGCAAGATACCATATGGTATATGCAAGACATTTTCTAAGGAAGAATATGTACCATTTTCTTAAATGTTACATGAGGATAATTCTTTTTATATTATATTTTAATTCTATTAGGAACACCTTAGGTTGTAACTTGTTTTCTTCACACTACTTATCATCGAGGATTTTTAAAATTCAGAATTTCCAATTGAGATTGCTTTATTTTTAAAAAATTGTATTTATTTATTTATTTAGAGAGCAGGTGGGGAGTGGGGGCAGAGGGAGAGAGAGAATCTCAAGCAGACTCCCAGCTAAGTATTGACTCTGAGCTAAGCTTGACATGGGCCTTGATCTTACAACCCTGAGAGGAGGACCTGAGCTGAAATCAAGAGTTGGACACTTAACTCACTGAGCCACCCAGGAACCCCTGGAGATTGCTTTAATTTGCAAAAGGGTCCATGGGCCAAAACATCGAAAGGCTGCTGATATCCTGTTGACTCCCTGAATGCTCATTGGATCAACGTTGTCAGGGATAGAAAAACATAATTAGGGGCACTGTGCGTGGAAAGTATCTAATCATTGCTTAAGAACTTGAGAGCTTTCACCCTGCAGGAGAAAAAGGGCAACTCTTTGGCTAAATGATCATATTCTAATTCCCATCCTCAAGGCTCATATGAGAGATGATGACATTTAAAAGCAAAAGGAAATGTTTCAATTTACCTCATTGTGTAATAAAGCCATCGTGGGGTATAGAATCCCCTTCCCCTGTTTCAGGGCGCGCTGATGGGGATTACCGTCCGAAGAGGACCGGACACGTATTTTGTCTTCTAGTAGTTTATAATGGTTGTAGTGATGTCCTCTACCGAATGCCAGAGGTGAGTTGTGGTTGAGAAAAGGAGATTAACCAATAATAATTTTGGGGTGTTTTGACCAATGATGGAATGTAAAGTGCTTTAAAAATGTATCCATAAAGAGAACTTTATTTACTCTCCTTTTTTTTCTATGTGGTCACTTCATTTCTTTCACTTTCATGGGTCAATAGGCATGACTAATCTCATGGTGCTTCATTCTATTTATTGTATTACGAAGATGACTTCTAAACGTCCTGAGTACTACGCTCCCATCTACAGACACAAGTGATGGTTCTTGCGAAGTTCTGAGGAGTGCGTCGTCCTGCCGGGAGCCCTGCAGGGAGGGCGGGGGGGAGCTGCCACGTGAGAGTCTGCTTTGAACAATTTCTTCAAATTCTTCCACCAGAAAATGCTCCCCATGCAACAGAAAGAGGTTAAAATGGTTCATAAATTTGTAACAAATCTGTTGACAATAAAATAATTCCTGTCGAACAAGAACAGTTAAGAGATGCTGAAAAACATAGAATGCCCTCTCTCTGCCCTCTTCAACTGCTTGCTAGTAGCTAAACGTTTTTTTAGCAGGCATGCTTTAATTTTTTCCTCTGAAAATTTAGGTAGCTAGAGCCTGAACTAATTAAAACCAACATTAAATAAGGATTGAATAACCTGCCAAAAACATTTATTCTGTTTTTATTTTAAATACCAGCTGAAATGCTATCTGATAAAGTACTTTTGTTTCTCTACATTACTAAAGATTTCCACCGTCGGGATGGCCACGGGTTAGAACATTCCTCCAGGAGGGACACTGGGATGTGCTCCAGCGTTAGAAGGAGGTTGACCTATTCTCTTCCTCTGTCCCCTACCATGATACTCAGATTATTCCCTTCGAACTTACAGGTTTTAAGTCTTCTTTGTTGATTGAAGAGGCAAGATAAACATTCCAGAAAACATACAGGAGGGGGGAGGAGAAATCATAATGTGCTGTGCGTCTATTATGTGCCAGTCATTTCTTGGGATTTGACAGTTACCATCCCATTGAATTGTCCCCATGACCTTGTGGAGGGCTATTGCAATCTTCAGTTACTGGGTGAAGTCAGGGCGGGGCCTGGAGGGGCCAAGGAATTTTCTCAAGGTCATACTATGTAGAAGTGGCCAGCACCCCTGGAAAATCTGTGTGTTACATGTCAGTGTCCTACCGTTCTCTATGTTCTCTCCGAGGCTGTGTGCACCACCTCCCCCTTTGCTTTCACTTCCTCTGTGGCCCATGTAGGGAAGCCCCTTGTTACCCCAGCTCCCCTCAGCACAGAAAATAGGAACTGGACAGAAAAGAAAATGTTCGAATGTCCTTTATGTACGGTTCCAGTGCTTTACTCGGACCCAACCCACAGAGTTTGCTGGGCCAGGGAAATGGGGGTCTGTTAGGGCTTCTCTGCCCTACTCAGCTCTCCAGGGAAATTGGGAACCTTATTCCTGACTCTGCCCAGACCCCTGGAGCCTCATGCTCCAGCATCAGAAAGACCCTTCCACTGTCTTTCAGTTCTGCCACCTTCCCCCTTTCAAGACCAAACCACCCTGACACCTGTTCTGCCTTACCTCCCACTGCCACTGACTGCAGGGGAGTTTTTCCCTGCCAGCCAGGAAAATTCCTAGGGCTAAGTTCCCAGGTGGTGCTCTGTTGTGTTGGGGGGCTGCAGCTGGTCTCTGCTGGTTTCTGCTCTTACAACCATTCTGCACACTAGACTTTTCCCTCCGAGGACCATCCTTTTGTCCTTGGTCTCCTGATTGTCTCCCCACCTCCCCAACGGCTCCGCTGGAGATCCTTTCAGGGTCTTCCTCTGCCCATCCCAGGGCCAGGCTCATGGCTCCTCTCACTGTGTCTTTGGCTCGGGCCTTCTCCTGAGCTTCAGAAGCTCATGTTCCGCTGCTCGGGAATGGCTTCTCCTGCGCACCCCTTCCAGGAAACCCTTATGAATTCCTAAGGGCCTTAGGATGAACCCCACAGGAGTCGTGGCTCTCCCAGGTCTGATGGACCCTCCAGCATCATGTCTCACGTCCACCACTCCAGCCATGCTGTATTGGTTTCACACATACCGGGGATATCTGTGACTGCCCAGGAGCTGTCCTTCAGCTGGTAGTACCAACTGATTCGTCAGATAACATCTTACACGTCACTTCTTCCAGGCAGCCTTCCCTGATGTCCCCTATAGTTGCTATTTCAGTGCTCCTTTAGCATCCTGGACATCTTCCTTCCTTCCTTTCTCCTCCTCCTCCTTCCCTTCGTCCTCCTCCTCATAATCGTCGCTAGCTGTGGTTTATCAGACACTTACTCCATGACAAGAACTGTGCTGAGCACTCAAGGTGAATTGTCTCCTCGAACATGGACAGACTCCCTGAGAGGTGCCAGGGGACCTGTACACCACTGTAACAGACGTTGGCTCATACAGGGGCTAGACTGGCAAACTTTTCCTAAATGCAAGCACCCCAAGCTCTGTGGGCTCTATGACCTCTGTTGCGAGGACGCAATGCTGCCAACTGCAGCCCAAAGCAGCCACCGGCCACACAGAAATAAAGGAGCATGGCCGTAGGCCAGTAAAACTGTTTACAAAGACAGGAGGTGGGGGGTTGTTGTTTGCTGAGCCTTGCTCCAGACTCTACAACTTGTGAAGACAGGCAGACTGTGTCTGCACTTGTCCCCACCATGCTCCCAGCATGGGGACGAGCCCATGATGGTACTTTGCCGTAGCCTCCAAGATGACACTCAGGGTGGGACAAGTAATGAGAAGAACCAGGTGTTTGTGATTGCTGGGCAAACCGATTTCCCTGCTCAGCATGCCATTGTCACCCAAGAAAGCTCCCCTTTACTGAGCCCTGGTCCATGTGACTCCATGTGACTCTTACTCACTGGTCCTCCCCCAGGTCTCAGGAAGCTCTAAGGCCCCTCTGATGGGAGACCCTTCTCCTATTGCCATTGGTCTCCATCTGCACAGTGGCCAGACTCTCCTTCACCCTCTCTGCCACTCTGAGTCCCCTATTTGGCAAGGTCCCACTTAAATGAAACTGACTCACTCTCTCTCTCTCTGTCTTGACACCCCCTCCAGAATCAGGGGATGCCTTGGTCTAGACCCCACCCAACCCCGGAGCCAGTCCCGCCTCTCTTGGGTGGACGATCTCCTTGCCTGGGCTCTCCCAGGGGCACCTCCCCATTCTAATGGAGTCCGTCTCTGCAATTCCCAGTCCTCTCTTAGGAGAGCTCCTTTGAAAGAAGGACCCCCCCCCACATTTTATTGAGAATGTTTCTCTGTTCCATCGATTCAAAAAAAAAATTTTAAATGCAGAGTCACTGCAGGATTTTGATCTAGGAGTGACATAATGAAAACAGTGTTTTAGGAAAACTCATTCTGTCAGCCCTGGAATTCAGGATGCCCTGTTCGCCGCAGAGAGAGAGGCAGAGGGGTATCTAAATGCAAGATCACACATTCTTAGAGAGTGCTGTTAAAACAATTTCATGCTCGAGAAAAGGGAAAATCATCTCATATTTCAGAAAGTCTCCCTGCAACACCTCCCTGCACTTGAAATCACCTCACTGGCCAAGGGCTCAGCTGGAAAGCCCAGAGTCTCCCCAGGCCCACGGTCGCCATCAGACTCAGTGTTCTTTGCTGTCTTAGCCCCTGTCACACACGTGTCAGCACCTGACTTGGGCTGGAGCTTGTTCGATGTGGGGCTTTCGGATCTAATGGTCTGAGATCCTTGAGAATGGGGACTGTTCCTTTTTGGTCCCTGGTGCCCTGCCCAGCCCAGGGCAGGGGTCCGTGCGTAGTGATGGACCTGACTGGGCTCTCCAGAAAGGGATGAGAAGCATCAGTGGGCAGAGAGCTTATGGCTGGTGGCACCAGCCGAAGGCTGCCTGGGAGTCTGTCCCATGTCTCCTCGGAGCAGCTCGGCACTGCCCCTCACCAGCACTTGGGCCTCTGTGCTCGGGCCTCCTGGCCCGTCCGGCCTCCCCCTGGCTGTCCTCGGCGCTGTGCCGAGCCAGGTACATCACCCCAGCCTGTGGCCTCCCCCGAGCTCCAATACCCCCACTGCTGAATTGTACATAAGATTTAGGTCCTAAACTTCCTGGCACGAGTCTCTTGGCAAAATAGTTTTGTGAAGGTGACTTCTTTTTGTGTTCCCGGAATTAAATCCTACAATTCTGGATGCTTCTCAAAGTTCGTAACAGTGCTTTCCAGTGTCCTCCAACGCCACCTGAATTTTCTCAGATTTCCTCTGTGGACAGTGTAGACATGCTTGAAGTGTGCAGTTTAATCAGATCTTGTACACAGCCACACACCTGCCTGGTACCCAGTCAATCCTCACTAAATAGGAATGCAGTGAAGGAATTAATCAGTTCATGACCAAATGAATAGTTTCTGAGGAGGGTCCAGAGTGCCCCCTCATGACGGCTCCCAGGGTTGAGCGTCCCCAGCTGCGTGGGGCACACCCATATCACTGAACAGTTCTAAGAGCCTTCATTTCTAAGGACTCTATTATTGTTCTCAAAATCCATTAACAAATATTTTCACTTATTTCCTGTCCTGGTATTTCTGCTTCTCGTCTCTCTCCTTGGGCAATTGAGCTGCTGTTTCGTTTTCCTGGAGTAGTTTCCATCCCAGGATGATAGGATTGCTCGTTCAAGCACCCAGCAGCCCCTCTGCCTAGCTGCTTGTCCTGCTCCGGGGACAAGTCCTTGAGGTGGCACGGTCTTGCCTGGGCCACCACGCAGACCTTAGTCTACCTGCTCCATCCTCGTCTCTGCTGCCTGGTGGAGCCATTGCTCCTTCCCTGGAACTCCTCTGGTCTGACTGCCTCTGGGCCTCTGCTTGGGTTCCTCCCCCTGCTGAAGAGGCCGTGTCCGCCTCTCCATCACTGACACCGCAGGTGCTCACAGGACACCTCCCCTGGTTCCCAGTCTCCCTCCTGGGGACCAGCTTCAGCTCTGGGTTTGTATCACTTTTGGGAATAGGGAATCAGGAGGACAGGATTCCAGACCCAGGGGACTCAGAGCCCTTCTGCACGACACGGATGAGTCCCTTAGCCTCACAGGGGGAGGTTTTCTTCTATAGGAAGTACTGGCTGGGCCGCTCACGTGCGGTGCTCCATCTGTGTTCGAGAGATGCGGCCAATGGAGCACTTCTCTCAGTAGGTTTTCTTGTTTTGTGTGGTTACAAAAGTAGTATATGTTCATTTAAACATTCAGAAAGATCCAGAAGTTTCTAAAGAAGAAATTCCCCTTAAATGCCACCACTTCAGGTAATTACAGGAAACTGTTTCTAGGGCTTTCTCTATAAAGCCCTTGTATTTTTTTATTTTTTAATAAAGATTTTATTTATTTATTTATTTTTATTTTTTAATAAAGATTTTATTTATTTGAGAGAGAAAAGAGAGACAGAGAGAGAGCCCAAGAGCAGGGTGAGGGGCAGAAGGAGAAGCAGACTCCCCACTGAGCAGGGAGCCCGATGTGGGGCTCAGTCCCAGGACCCTGGGATCATGACCTGAGCTGAAGGCAGACGTTTAACCGACTGAGCCACCCAGGTGCCCTGAAACTCTCTTTTTATTTTTTAGCACAAAAAATGGGCTTAGGCTAGAACCTTTTCCTTCAGTCAAAACCAGCTTTTCACATTAGACCTTATGGGACTGCCTGGTCTCTTGTGAGAGCTCGCCGTGGATGCCAGGCTACCCTGCCCCAAACCTCCTTCAGAAACAGGCCACTCATTCCCCCAGCTGCCTGCCCGCGGCTCACAGCACCGCGGAGCCCGACCAAGCACTGGCTTGGCGTGAGACCCCGTGCTGTCCTGGTCCCACCCACTCTGGTGATTGATCCATGTGATGGAGAGTGGGAAGACCTGGTGTCCTTGCCCTTCGGTGCCTCTGAGAGTTGTGATGAGCTAAGCCTCTTTTGCAAGCGCATCTGCTCAATCCTGCTTCCTCCATGTTCTTACAGATGTTGCTCTCGAGTGTGCTTCCCAGCAAACCAGGGTGCAAATCTCTGTCTCTTGTCTGGTCCCCTTGACACCCAGCCTGTTTTATGTTTCATTTCACGGATGCACAAACATGTTGTGTCCTCCTTAAAACATTCAGACGATTTCAATTTTCCACTGTTTCAGAGGTGTTGAAATTGACATTCTTGACCATCCATCTTTGAATGAAGTTCTGATTGTTTCCTTAGAGGAAGCACAGCACAGTGTCTTCAAGTATAGACCCTGAGGGTCCCTGAGGCTCTTACCAGAGATCTGCAAGGTCAAAACTGTTTTCAGAATTATGCTAAGACCTCATTTCTCTCTTGCACTGTGTTGACATTGCAAAATGGTGCTACAAGTAGTGGTGGGTAAGCAGCTCGAGCCTTGGCAGGGATGGAAGCAGGGACAGCAAGCTGCACTCACTCATGGTCGTTCTGCATACTCGCAATTAGAAGAAGAAAAGTCGGGTTCACTGAAGAATGCCCTGGATGAAACAGCAAAAACTATTAATTTGATTACCTCTCGACCTGATGCACGTCTCTTTCACATTCTGGGGAACGAGCAGAAGCACTTCTGGTACCTTCCCTGGTACAGGCCTCGACTCGAAGAACAGCACATCTGCGATAGTTCCTGTTTTGAGCCGAATGGGCTGCTTCTTCCTCGCGAACCATTCTGACTTCAAAGGATGACTGACAGATAGGCCGTGGCTATTCAGACTGGGGTATTTGCTAGACATTTTCTCAAAAATGAACAAAGTGAGCCTGTCATTTTGAGGAAAGCGACTGACAGTGGGTTTTTTTGTTTTGTTTTTTTTTCCCCCCAGGGATAAAATTCAAGCTTTCAAGTGAAAATTGGGATTTTGGAACACTTACATTAGCCACCATGGGCTTGACGGCTTCCCAGAACTTAAGGGCCTCACCAATGAGACTGGTGGTGATCTTCACAAATATAATTTTTTAATATTGTCTAATGAAATGTTTCAACATTTGGAAGAGCTGCGTAACTCAGTGAACCAACATTTTTCCAAATGACCAATGCACGATGATACAAAATCACATGTAGCTTAAAAAATCCATTGAAAGTACAAAATGGACTGAAGTGTTTAATTTAGCAGGGTAGAAAAATGTCATCGATGCATTGATGGGGTTTGTGTTTCTACATTGCAACTAACTTTAAGAACCTATAACTTTTTGAGTTTTAGCGTCGTATGCAAGAATAAATAATTATGTGAAAAGGCTGTGCAATATTGCTTTTCTCTCTAATTACATGTCTTTGGGAGGTCAACCAAAACAACATAGGACCACACATCTCATGTAGAAGCAACCAGCAGTCTTCTGGGAAGTCAGACAGGAAAGACAAACACAGAAACATACCCTTCTCATGACCCTCTTGTTTTGAAATACACAGTTAATTTTTACGAAGTAATTTGTTTCTGTTAACACATAATGGCTTTATTATTCTTGTTTTAAAATATATATATATTTAAATATATTATAAACACTTAGAAGCATTCTTACTTTTGATTTCTAATATAGTAACTATGGGTAGATATAATCCATTAAAAAAAAAAAGCTATTTGGTCTTCAATAGTTTTTTAGAGTGTAAAGAACTTCTGAGACTAAAAGCCTTGAGAACGGATAGCATATACATCTTTCTCCTCATTCCCCAGTCTTACCCGAGGAGGTGGAGACAGTAATCTCATAGACCACTGATCACATCGCATTAACTGCCAAGTGAGGTCACCATGCCGTGAGCTAACTGCACAAGGAGAGGATGGTCCCTGCTGCTCCCGCTCTGTGTGGCTGGACTGTGGGCAGCTAGTGGTGAAGCCTTCTGCCTGCCCACCTTCTGTTTTTCTTCCCTGCAGTTCCAACATCCACATGGTGCTGACACCCCCACCTTCTCAGTTCCTGGATGTCCCAAGATTCAACAGTTCCTGCCCCTTTCTCTGTCGCTTCCCAACCCTCGGACAGTGTTTCTCGTGGGTTCCATTGTTTACCAACTATGTTGCAGTCTTTCCAAGTTTGTTGCTTATTTTAAAACTCTTTTTGATGATACCTTTTGATATATAAGTTGTTTGAAATATTTTATAAAACATAAACTTTTAATATTTTAATTATGCCTCTGCTTAACTGTCATGAAACTTGAATTATTTTTTACCATAAGGTTATAAGAATGTTCTCCTAAATTTTCTTTTGACATTTTAATGTCCATTTTAATGTTTTATTTTAGTTTTACCCCTTGAATAAAATTAGGATTTAAGTGATTTTATTTAAGTATAATTTACATACAATAAAATAAATGCATCTGTATTAAGTATAGGTTTATAAGTTTTATGCTCTTAATGAATATATTTTTAAATATAAGTATGTATGCCCTACATGTTCACCACCGTATGACTGTGCCACTCTTCAGACATTCCACAGTTGATGGACATTTGAGTTGTTTCTATTTGGGGGCTATTGTTAATAAAGCTGATACAAATGTTCGTATATGAGTCTTTCTGTGTATGTAGTCTTTAAAATTATATATTCAAATTGGTTATTACTGATATCAAGGAAAGCTGTTTTGGAAACTATTTTAATGTGTATGCAGGAATCTTAAGGAATTCTCTTCTTGGTTTTGATGGTGTTTCAGTTAATGCTCTTTGATTTTCTATGTAGAAAATAAGATAATGTTCCAGTGACAATACTCTTGCCTTTTTTAATTTTTAATTTCAGAGAATTATCTTGTCTTTTCCTTTCCAGTCTTTAAAGATTTTGCTTCTTTGTGTTGCCTTATGACATTAGTTAGAACTTTTAGAACAAAAGTTGAATGATAGCACTTGTTCTTACTCCCAATTGTAGAAGTCCTTTATTGTTGCGTAATGTTACAGGTTGAACAAATTCATCTGTTGATGTTCTAACTCCCAGTCCCTCAAATGTGACCTTATTTGGAGCTAGGGTCTTCACGGAGGTCATCAAATTAAAATGAGGTCATTAGGGTGGACACTAATCCAATATGACTAATGTCCTTACAAAAAGGGGAAATGTAGACGTAGACATACAGGGAGAGAGGGATGTGAACATGAAGACAGCCATCTACAAGCCAAGCAGAGAAGCCTGGGATAGACTCTTCCCTCCCAGTCCTCAGAAGGAATCAACCCTACTGACACCTTGACTTCAGACTTCTGGTTTCCAGAACTGTGAGACAAAACATTTTGGTTGTTTACCTTTATTTATTTATTTATTTATTTATTTATTTATTTAATTTATTTTTATTTTTAATTTTTTATTATGTTATGTTAGTCACCATAC